>NC_086283.1:88843132-89143132 GCF_021018805.1 Prinia subflava | reverse complement strand
TAAGACTGTACACTTAAAAGTATATTGGCTAGGTAGAACAGGAGCTGAGAACTGCTAATTGCAAGAAATATTATTTTATCCATGCACGCACATGTATGATGAATGTTAAAAGAGATCTCGCATATTCCTTGGTTTCCTAAGACATTGTTTTAGCTGGAGTTAAATGCAGTATCTAATTGCCAATTGCAATGCATTATGTTTATATAATATGATACTTATTTTTTCCACTTGAGTAGATAAAGTGGGTATCTATTTATATTATCATGATGTCTGAGTCAGTAGAGGCTGATTAGTTACACTGAATGCCAGCAAAAGCAAAGGCAGTCTCCTGAATAAAAATTGGCAGCTTTTGTGACATGTGAATGCAAATAGACAAACATGAAGAGAAATGTATTACTCTACCTAAATTCCTGATGTTCTTCTAGTATGGCCGATTCACACCAATAAAATTGCAAAACGTGAAATTCCTCCAAATTTTTCTTTTTTTTTTTTCCTTTCCTAGAGAACTAATTCTCCTGGCATTGCTTAACAATAGAGAGGCACGTGCTTTAGCTGTACAGTGTGTGTTATTTCCTCTTAGCAGCATACAGAGTGTTACTGTGTTTGATAGAGTTCATTTGGGTGAAGAGGTTCTGCTTTGGACGAGCCGTGTTTTCCTCTAATGAGTATTTTCTATATATTGCTTCTTATGAAGAATTGATAACCTTGTAATAATCTGTTTTGACAGTATTTTTCTAGAAATATTGTGTTAAATATTTTTAGACATGAGGGATCATGGACATATGGATATAGTGGTGTGCGCCTTCTCTAATTATATGCATTAAACAATTCACCATTGTTGGAGACTGTTGTACCATTCTTCATTCATTTAATAATGCTTTTGCAAATTGGCAGATAGCATTTGGGCTAAAACACACACAGAGTTTCTGCAGGAATAAAACATGCTCTGCCTTTTCTCTGGTGTAGAGCAATTTGTCAAGTAATTAGCCAACCTAATTAAATTTTTGTAGCACTAATCAAACGAATATGCTAAAATTTTCTTTGCACAGCCAGTTTGCTGTCTGCTTGCATTTAACTTGATGGTTTGAAAGAGGCCCTACTATGTCTGCCACTCCACTTAATCACCTCATTTGCATTTTATATTGGTAAATCAAATAAAGCACCAGTGGCTTTTAGTATGATTGACTATGGTCAGGGCTGCTCAGATGGGACTTTTTCACAGAAAATTAGGCACATTTTAATATGAGTGAGTCTGTGCTTTCAACATTCAACAAACTACATTCACTCAGCTAATTAAAAGTGCTTGTTGCTTTTTGCCGATGTATGATAGATTTATCCAGCTGGTGTGTCCATTTTCTTTTGCATAATTTCTTGATGGAAGTTTTTATCTTTATACATAATAAGATTGTCTAAACAACCCTTCAAACCAATTATTTGCAAGAACTATATAAATAATATTTTGCAGAAGCTATTTACTTCGAAAGAAATACACTTGCTGTTCAGCAAACTGATTAGCTTATATATAGTTTCTTTTATATCCTTCTAGAATATAAAGCCTTGCAGTATGAAATTTTCGGTTTGTCTCTTCACTGGGCCAGAATATACCACTTTCCTAAAATTATGGGAAAAGCTGCTCAGGAGTGTACCTAACAGTTCATCAGAGCAAGGTTTGATCAGGTCAAAGTTCAGACTCAAAACTTTACAGATGAAATTATTTAAAAGTTAGAAAAAAATTATTTATATGCAGAAGTGAGGCTTCATTGTTCATTGTTTGAAAGATTCTTTACCAATGTAAAGCATTTTTGAAAATGAGAATGGAAATTTTTCTTTTTCTTCTTCTCAGGGGTCAGTAAGGACACAAGTATCAAAATGCATTGCCTTATCACTTGAAGTCCATATATGTGGACTAATAATCTAACAATAATGGAAAATGAGCTTCACCAATATATTCCCAAAATAAATCCATTTTTCATTAATTGTTTTGGAATAAACTAACCAGGTCTAAACTGGTAGTAGGGTAGAAACCCAACAAAATGTAACACTGGATGGTAAACTGCCCCTTTCTTTCTTAAAAGAATTGTGTTCACACTGAAAGGAGCTAATTTAACAAAACACTACAACTTTTCACATGGATCTAAACAAATTTTTCCAATCCAAACTGTGGTTCTTTTCTTTAAGATGCCTGCAGGGCACTAAGATATTCTCGATGTTCTCTCTTATTAATAGAGCCATGACAGAATAATTCAAAAGGGGAAAAGAGGAAGATCTTCAACTATCATAGGTATTTGTTAAGTGTACGTCTGAATCTTCAGTCATGTGATTAGTCTCACTGACTGAAACTAAAGGCTCATATAAAGAGGGATGAATTTCTTGCATTAGGTTGTTTTGGATAGGGGTGGGAAGGGAATGAAAGTGCCAAAATGTAGGATGTAAAATAAAAGATATAAATAGCTAAGAATTATGTAAATGTATGAAAACCATTGTTTGCAGGTGTTTAAATTACAATAATAGAACATTTTACCTAACTACAATGTGTAGATACCCATCTTGTCATTCTAAGAGTCAGATTTAAAGATAAAGTTTGCATCTGTCCCTACTACTGGTTCCATATTGTGGCTCATCAAACTTCTTTGGAAGATTTGTGTTCTTAAATATGCTTCTTAAGATCCCAAAATATTAGAAACTGAGGACCAAGTTACATGCCTTTCCCTGATGATGGAAAGTGTCCTTGAACATCGAAGTCATGATTTGGCTATGCAAAATATTGGAGAGGAAAAAAAGGTTCAGCAGTAGCCACACAGACCTCAGAAGAGAAGCATGAGCTGAGCCCTTGACCCACAATGTACAAATGTAACAGATGTCTAAGTACCATAATGCTGCTTTAATTAAACATAGGCCAAAACCTCCTTGCTCTAAGCTCATGAGGATTATCACGATAAGAACTTGGCCTTGTTCTGGCCAAATTCACTCTGATCTAGAAGAAAGGCAGTAATGCTTTGTGTATTTTGATAACAGGCAGGAATAAAACAAGCTATAATAATCCACAGGTACAGGTCTTTTACCTGGGAACACCAGGTGAACTCCTTTTCCTATACCTTACCACACCTTTCCTGATTTTGTACACTAACCTCTTTGGTAAAATGATTTGAGACCTCTTATTTCTAGTAAAGCATTGTGATGCAATATACCATCTTGAATCTGATTTATACTTATTTTTATATTCTATATTCTCATTTACATCTGTAGACAATCTCATTTGAAAAAACCTAGAAGACATGCAGTCATCTTTCTTAGTTCTTAGAGAATGAAATAAACAGAATCAAGCTATTAAATTTTCTTGATTTGATATTCCCACTATATGGGAATGGGAAAAAGCTATGTCTAGCCTTTTAATTGTATTTTAATGAATTTAAGTTCAACTAAATGTCATGCTCAGAATGCAAATACTTTAATCACACTAAAAACTTATTCTGAATATCTTGTTCTACTGAATAGCACGTTGGTATACATTTAATGTTAAATGGAATATATTATTGTCAATAGAAAACTGTGTGTTATCTCTGATTTAAAGAAAAAAACCCAAACCTATATACTCTTTCCTGCTTTCAAATTCAAAAGCACCCAACACAGCATTCACTTCATCTCCAAAAATAGTGTTGCTCGATAAATCACAAAGGACTTGTTACTTTTTTTAATCTAAGGGAAAAGAAGAGACATTTCTTATTGTACCAGATATTTTATACCATTTATATATCCCAATTTATACAATTTATATATCCCCTTTGTGAATCTTATCCATACTAGTCTGAAAGCCCTGCTAAAAGCTGTTTGAATTTTGTGTCATTTTTTTTTGAGTTTAAAACCTGAATCAGAAGCCTTTATTCATAAAAACTGCTAGTTTTTAAATCCTGATTCTTGGGCCTCAAATTTACTATAAACATATAAATGAGCTACAAATACATTCTGCATAATAATATGACATTTACTGCAACTCTCTGCTATTAAACACATAAATACATGTTAGAGTTAAGAAGATAGATTTCCATATCTTAACATAATTTGGAAAACATAAGGATCTCTATGAATTTCATCTCATTTTTTTTTCTTTTATGCTACACTCAAGAGTTTAAGTGCTGGTATTAATTTTCAGTTATTCACTTTATTCATTTATTATGAATTGTGAACTCCTCAGGAACTTTAAGGGGTCCAGCCTTAAAGCTGGATGGTCAGCTAAAGCTTTTCCTGCATCGGATTAGAAGATCGTGCTTTCAGTGAGAGTCTGCTCCCTTCTGTCCCCATGAAACCAACCTTTTAATCCAGTTTTCACTACTGATTTCTATCTTTCCTAACAGCTGAGGATATATTTGTTTGTTTTGGAGAGTCTTTTGAGTTTATGTATGAGGGGAGGGAGTTAAAATTTAATTTTCTCTGCCTCTTACCCTGTAATCTGTTTCTGACATATGTCTGTATAGGGCTTGAGCTGAGCTCTCTTCTAGCTGTTTAGTGAATTATTATCCCATGATTACTAGCACCAACTTTGTATTAGTAAAATATTATAGGTCACAGTTCTGAAAATAGCTAAATGGTATAGACAACATATTTCTCAATATCTATGTTATCTCCCAAACATGAAGGTCCTCCACAAGTGTAGTAAAAGACAAACCAACTGCTAAATGAAACACTTGAATTATTAATGTATCTATATTATTTAATGTCTGGAGGAGCTTTCAGAAAACCTGTCTTATTCATTTTAAAAATGTACACTTATATTCAGATAATTTCTTATCAGATATATTCCTTATCAGAATGAATCTCATTTTCCCTGTAGAAACAAAATATGAGAGAATTTTGTTCCTAATATTTGTCTGCCATTCAGAAAAAAAGCCTTCATAATGATACTCAGAATAATAACTGATTTTCATTTTTAACTATAGACTCAAGTTTACATTTGCAGTCAAATATGAGAAGTCTAATTGCTCTGAGGGTTATACACATCTAAATCAGAGGTATAGGCCAATTCACCTTTATAAAAGCAAATTTCTAAAAATTCAGAAATTTTTTCCTTAGAGGAGCAACTTACATTGCATCTTGAGCTATGCTTACCACTTGATGAAAACAAAACCATGAGGAATTTATACAAAGCAACATGGACTGACTCTATATGCCAAATGGCACAGTTTAAAATGTATGTGTGCTACAGGCACACTGCAGCAGACTCTAAGCTGCATCAGCTGATCATGCATAAACAGGAACCACAGTAAGCAGCTGCTGTCAGTCCTAAACAATAGCATTTTGAGCAGTTTATTTAACTGAACTAATTCTACAGAGACAACAGGTTTCTTCCTATTGTTACAGACTAGCAGTGAAGCAGAACGTCAAGCATGTCTCTCACTAAAGGGCTTGTTTGGTCTCTTTGTGTGGTATTTATAGCATGGTCTGGTTAGTGTCAGTCTTCGCTTTATTGGCATTCTCTTAAATCCTGAAATTTTACCCAGACTATTACTAATAAACTCAAATCTTCTCATAGAAACTATGTATATTTTCCAGCAAAACTTCTAAACCCCATTTAACTGTGTCATTGTATTTCATTCCAACTCCTTTTGCATACTACAGTCCTTTTATTGTTTATTCTCTGCCTTCTACAGGGGGACTTAGCCTTTTATATACACATTTTAAACATGTTTTTGTTCTATAATGTTATTACTTATGACAGTCTTTGATATACAGAAAAACAGAGATTCCTTGCACCTGCTATGAAGAGAAATGTAAGGATAACCCACCATGTTCTTATAAGCTAAAATAATGCTTGGTATCATAGCTGCATCAATAAAGAATTTTTATACTTTTAACATTCTTATTTCTGGATAAAAATTGTTTTACCTCAAACACAAAATCAAGGTGAGGCATAGCTCAATTTGGTGGGGTAGACTCTGCTGCAAAAGCCATAGTTAGATCCTGAACTGATCATAAAAAATGTTTTCAGCAAACTTTTTTCCTCACTTCTGCCAGTAATTTATCAGTAAGGGGTTAATCTCTCCTTACCTACTTGGACAGATTTCCTATGGTAACTACACTAATACAAGTTAGTAAATTAGCAAAATGCCCCAACTTTTTGCACTTTTTTGGTGCAAAGAAAATAGCACTGAATTTGTCTGGATCATCAACTAACAGACTTCCTGATGACAATACTTTGAAAAATATTCATTTCTGAATACAATTTTGATATACTACGTATACAGTATTTTATAAGGGAACTGAACATCAAAACAGGACTAAAAAAAACTTAAATTAGACAAAAGAAATAAAAAATTGGAAACTATTAAAACATAAAACTAAAGAGCATTTTCGGTCAGAAAATTCCCTCCCCCTCTCTAAACAAAATTTCAAGGGGTTGAACAGATCAGTTGTTCACAAGAACAAGTCTGGTTTTTGCTGTGTTTCAGGAATGCCCAGAGTACACCATGAAACATGGATGAGAGCTCAGCACAAAGGGGGTTCACCTTGGTATTACTTATGTAGAGATGTCCTGGTTATGGCAAATTTGGGAGGAAACTTCCAAGAGGGTTCCTCTAGAAAGCAGATTCAAGCAGCCCCTCCCTGTCCTGGTTTGGGAAAATACTTCCTTGGAGGAAAGTGGAAAAAACTTGTTTATTTAACAAGCAAAGCATTCACAGCATAAAAAATGAATGATATTAAACAATAAAACCTCTTGCTGTTCTGAAGAGGTGGCAGATTCAGTCCTTGTCATTGGGTGCAGCTCAGCTCGCTCAGTCTCTCATCAGTCCCTCCTGCCCTGGAAAATGCCATGTGCCAGCCCTGGTGGCCCAGAGATGTGAGCTCCCGGTGTTTTTATGGGTTTTCAGTTCCAAGAGAAGCCACAGTCCAGGAAAGTTCTCTGTCTCAGCTACCTGATAACTAACTAAAAGCAGAGGAGAGCCCTCTCCCCTCAGTCCGTGAGAGAGAACGCGGGGAGCGAGCGCAGGGCGTGCGCACAAACCGCGCGCTGCTTCTGCCCCCGCGCTCTCGGAACCAGCCTGGGAGGTGCAGAGCTCAATACCCAGCATAAACAGCACAGACAGCTGGGATACACATAAAGTTACTCTAGGAAAAGAGCATACCCTCCACCTTCACTGTATATGGTCAAGCTTCCAGAAAACCTTAGTGGAGATGGTTAGCTTTTGGCTCTCAATTGTCCTCAGTTCTTAAACAATTCAGGTTTCTCTACATGTTATAGTGCCTCCCACCAAATCCTGGACCAGCTCAGGAAAGGCTGAGAGCTGAGACATCTTGAAAGGACCATGGTGGTCAGCAAGAATTTCTGTACTCAACACTGCCCTGTTACATTGGACTCAGTGACCCAGGCCAGGACTCTATTATAGAGCAGAAACTTGGAATCATAAAACCATTCAGGTTAGAAAAGACTTGGTTACTTCAGGTTTAAGAGCTACTCTGGGATTTCGTCTGTTTCTCAGCACTCTAGGGTGGGTCGGCTTACGCCTCTGGAACATGAAAAAATATCGGTATGTGACCCCATTCAGGAGATTTGGTTATCCTTCACCATGGTGTCATCTGTTCCTGGAGAATATCATCACACTTGTATTAGAATCCTATGGGAATTTGAAAGTGTTACATTTGGTGGTTTTTTTCTGTTTTGTTTTGTGTGTTTGTTCGTGGTTTGTTTGTTTGGGTTTTTTATTTAAAATGCTTTAAAATCAATATGATCATTTTCTTTTTTTCTTAGCTGCTATAAGGAAAAAACTTCTTTTAATCTGAGACCAGATTATAATCTTCAATTATCAGATTCAGACTTACTTAAAAATATGCAATCTTCCAGTCTAAGTGTTCTACATATAATGCCATTTAAATGCATAAAATACAAAAAATCTCCTATTATTATAATAAAGATCTTATGATTCTCCTGCTTATAAATCAGTGTGAATTGTTCTTACAAAGAAAACAAAACCCAAACCAAAACCACACCAAAAACAAGCCAGAAAAAAAATTTCAACAGCAATAATTTATTATTAAATCTTAGTGATTTTACCCCTTCTTTTCTTCAGCAAGAAAAAGCTGAGTGCTGAGCACCTGGGACAGCTGTAAACTGGATGTGAATTTTCCCATTTTCTTTCACTTGTTTGGCATATCTATCCACACATATGCAGTCTTCATTCACATGTAGATTCAGCTTTGTCAGTAGGATATTCAGATTTCATGTTAGGCTCCTATTTTTGTAAATAATTTTTAACTCCTTACAGATTCTACATCACATATACAAAGGGGAATAGGAGGCATAAACCAGCCTTTATTTCTTAGCTCTGGCCACAGAGAGTGCAAGTGTGTGTGTGTGTGTGTGTGCAGGTGTTTCTGGGGTTCCCAGGAGGAAGCTGCTCCGAGCATGGTGGCTGTGTGTCATAGCCTTGTTCTGACCCCCGTGCTCCAGCCAGCAACAGAGCACCCAGCTCAAGGACACACAGCACCAGCCATCAAACTGAAACCAAATTACAACATTCCAGCAACTAGCCTGAAGCTAAACAGTTTTTTCCAACTAAATTTTGGCAAAGTGATCATTGACCTACTGTATGTATATATGATGAATGTTTCTCAGCCTTAATGTGCTCTGATATTAATAATAAGCACTCTAACTACAGAACTTTTTTAAGAAAGAGGTTTCTTTTTCCCCCTTTCCGAGGAAAGGCATAGGCCAACAAATGTAGAGTTAATGAGCTAAATCTAATTTACTGTGTATGCCTTCTCTCTTAGAGGAGACACATTTATGATGATGCAGCCCCAGGAACAAATCCATAACTCCTCTGGACCCATTCAGGTGTGACAAAAGCAGGTAATGTTTGTGTGAGGTAGTGCAGTACATGGGATGGCAAAATTGCAAGACTTGCACATGACACACTCTGCTACTGAAAGCAGTGTTTGTTGGATTAATATTGCTTTTTGCACTGCCCTTATTATTGTCTGCAGAAACACGTGTTTTCTTACTTGCAAGTTGTCTTGACTGATGGAGTCAGCTGAATTAGTGCAGAAAACCAACATATTAATACCTTCATATTCCTGCATGTCACGTGTGTTTGGAGTCATTAATACAGCTGTACACAGTGCAGATACAGCTTGAAACATTAGGATAGACTCTTGTAGCTACAGAATGATACCAACAGCTTTTAATACTTTGTTCTGGGCTTGTTTAAGAAAAGAGAAGAATCTCCAGCTAATCTTGATTAAAACCTAACTGGGAATGGAAAAGTTTGCAGGCTATTTTTTAGCTTTCACATAAGTCAAGAGGCTGAGGTGAGTGCAGACCCTGGCAGAGCCTTGGAACAATCTGTTCATTCATGTGTAATACAAACGATTCTGCTCTCCCTAAGACTGATGTTCTGGAAGTTATAGTTGATTGGAATTTAACCTCAGGATGCTGAATCCAGTCAAATAACTTCCTCCAAAAGAAGACACAAGGTACAAATACAGAGGCCAATATTCCAAGGTTAGCCACAAAAATGTATTTATAACATGCATTGAAGAGCTAAATCCACAAAGACCTCACATACAAGTACAAGATGACTCCTACCCAAGCCAGGAGCTTGAGGCATAAAAAACATAGAGCTACTCCAACAAACAGGTCAGGAAGACGCATTCCCTGCAAGCTTGATGCCACCTCCAAGGCAATGTATTCTGCCAATCAGCCAGGTCTGGTAGCTCAGTCAGATGTCCCTGCTGCTGCAGGAGTCCCACTCCTGAGTCCACACCCAGCACTAGGGCCTTTGGAGGTATCAGTCCATGTTCAATACACAGCAAAGACAGGCAGCAAGAGTACTGTATTTTCACCAAGAAAATTACAGCCCAAACAAAACACTAATTAAAGGAATAACTGTTTTCTCAGGCTGCCTGATTAATCAGAAAACCCAAAATATTCTCAGTTTGGGCCAAATTGGTATTAAATGGATGAAAAAGAAAAAAAAATTAAAGTAGAGCTCCAGGTTAAAAAGACTGCTTTGCTACTTCAAAATGAAATCTTTTGCTAGATTACTTTTTTGAGTTTCTGCATTATCTATTCTAACTAGTGTTGGCAGTTTTGCACTAAAAATGCCTTTTTGAAAAATAAATTTTTTTTTAAAGAATTCTGTATTTGGTATTTTCTAAATCCTTTTCCTTTAATTCCTCTCTTTAACTAGAACTCTTTACAAGCATGATCCAAATTTTAGAATAGTTCCTGTCACTTGACTGTCCTGTCAAAACTGTGTACGACTAAAAAGAAGAGCTATTGAAAATCATAAAAATAATAATCCCAGAGTGTCTAATTAAGGTACTTTTAAATTTAAAGATGTGATAAAATATTTAAGCAGGTAATTGTTTTTATTAAGTATGCCTTTATAGCAGTTTTTCCTATTAGTGAATAATCTTGTATATGTTTTTACTGATAAAACTGTATGAGAGCTTTATTATAGTATTAGTCACATTTGGGGCTCTGGTTCATGTTTACGGAGAAAAGTGTGAGTGCCCTACTAGCACTTCTGAGAACAATTATGAGTCTCCTGATTATAAAAATGTCTTTAAAAATGCTATTCATTTGGTTTGATTTTGTTTTTATTCTTTTATTTGTCTTTTTTAAAGATTTTTTTGTGTGTTTGTCTTTTTAGTTCTGAGCTTCTGAAGGGCACTGTATTTCATTCTCCTATTTTTCTTCCCAGCAGTAAATGACAGAGCAGATCACGAGGGTCTGTATGTATTGTGGGAGCTTTTTAAAGAAAACTGATTACTTTATGGCCAGAAATAAAATTATGAGTTGGAAGCCCTGGAAGCGCAACCCTCTGTGCAGTAATGGGCTTATTGCACAGGCATATTTTCACCACAAAAAACACTGAGATCTGAGGGATGATTTTTCATCTGTCTCAATTGCAACTTTAACATTACAACAGTGAACCTGACTGGGTAAAAGGTGCAATAGACACTGAGCCTAGTCAGTTTTTCCTACATTTTCCAGTGTTACCATACTGAAAAACTTTAAAAATTGATGTGGACCCAAACATCGAATTAATGAAAAAAAGAAATCTATGCTGCTGTTGTCTGTTTAGTACTGTTTCATTTTTAGTTTAAACTTCCCTGTGTTTTATGACTCCCATATCAAGAGCAGGAGTTTTTTACATAAAGCTATTTTTTCTGGGACTAAGAAATATTATAGTCTCTGACTAGAACAGAACTGAGTGCTTCTTAACTTAACATTGATGTTAAAAAATGGAAGAGCTTGTTATACAGCTTGTGTTTGGATTTTTGATGTTCTGATGTTTTATGATTAACACATAACAAATACAAATAAATGCACAGAATGTTAGTCCAGTTAATTCTGACATAGAAAGTTACTTTATCTATCTAAGCACATATTAAAATAACTGAAAACAGAGTGATTTGTACTGCAACTTTACTATTTTTATCTGAACATTGAGAGTCTGAGGTGATGGTGATACATGCATACCAGGTGCATCTCAGGTCATATTTGAGACAAAGTCTACTGAACAAATATACAAGTATATGTGAAGCTTTATTCCACTTAAATTAAGTGTGAACAATCTAGTGAATATAGTGCAAAATTAAGAAAGAGATTGAAACTATTTACATATTTAACTGCCTGCAATAACTAGTGTGGCTGTTTAAATGTGGCTGTTTAACTTTATTCAAGAGTCCGTTAGATAATTTTTCATGTCTTGTGGGGTCATATTTTACAGGTTTTTTACACTGACCTTGGGGGAAAAGACCCCTGGACTTCAGATATGAATTTTGTATAAGAATTTATAAATTCAGATGCTTCCATGCTCACTAGAGCCCAGGGTCAACACAAAAGGAACATTAGGGGAGTATTACTTAGCATATGAAAAAAATATGAAGAGAATAGTTAACTGTGACAAAGATGAATTTCAATATCAATTAGAAAGTTTATTGGGCAGATAATTAATATTAATTTTTTTAGAATAGCTTCAAATATTTCAAAAGAAAAATAATGCAGGTGTAAGCAGACATTGTCTATTGCTCACTTTCAGGTACCCAGCAGCATAGGTTCTGAGGCAATGGTAAAAGGACAGGAAACATTTGTTGGACATTCATTCTACTGTTATTCATTATACTACTATTCATTATTTTAATATATAATTGTAATATTATCTTATATATTAGTAGTAGTACTAATACTAACAATAATGCTACTACTATTACTACTAATAGTTTCATCCTCTTCCTGTCTGCACAATTCCTTTGATTCTTACCCTCTTCTCAGTTCCTCCCTTTCTTCTTTGAGATCATTTTCTTCCTCTTCACCTTTCTCTTGGCATCAGTAGCTGTGGGGAGAGGAGGAGGTGAGGTAGGCAACAACCTGGGCTGTGGAGAGCTGCCCAGGGGGCTGCAGGGACCACCTCTGAGAGGCACCTCTGACCAGCCCTGTAGAGGCACTTACAGATTAAACACACTGTCTTGAATGCAGCCTGCCAGTGAGCGGGTAGCAGTGGGAAAACCAAAAGTCCCTGCTCTCAGCAACTGTTCCAGGTGAGGCTGCAGGGCAATGTGGTCTGAAAGGAGTTTTGTACTCTTCAGTGTATAATTGATGGCTGAGGCACAGCGAGTCAGCGCAGCCTGGCCGTCAGGGACCTTTTGCTTTTCTCTCTTGATTCTGAAAAACTGCATGCTCTCTGGATTGAAAGACTGCAGACTTTATTCATAAGAGTGAGATCGTTATCCTTCCCTACCGGTCTCTCCTCCAGCACAGCCTTTATCAGTTATTTCATTGTATCTTGAATGAACTCTACTGCAAAAGTAAATAAAAAAGACCTCTAAAGAAGTGTATACTAAAAGGTGGCTGTTTAAGTAGCTTTCCCATTGCAATGGCTATGGGACTAATGTGAGAAGTAAAAACGTGAAATACTATATTTGCATCACCTTTTACAATACGTATGCTATTTATAAACTATGAAGTACTTGACTATATACAATACCATCTGATGCAAAATGTAGATTGTTAAATTTTATGCTCCAGATTCACTTCTAAGTTGCATAAGCAAATCCAAAGTAATATCACTGTTTTTCCTTACTCTGGATCTACATCAATATGAACCAGCAGAATCTGTCACTGTATATTTTGATTACACAGTTCTGAAGATTTTTTCCCATGGTAATTGACAATGAAGTTTGTTTTTTCCTCTGTATTTCTTTTATACTGCCTTTATTCTGTTCAAATAAAAAGTGTACAGCAGAAATGCAAATTGTATATGGGAGACATGAAACTGTCAGCTCGTGTGTCCACCTCAGTATTGAGCTTTGCTGATACCTCTTGTTGCTGCTCTAAGGAGGATGCAAAACAGAGCTGACGTCTTTGTTTCTAGTTAAAACAACATTTGTATGGCACTTATGCTCAAATATTGTATTTATTTCCAATACTTATGTAAAGTGTGTGTGTTTACATGAATATAATTACAACCATTTTTTTGTGTGTGTGTGTGATTCTGTTTATTAACCATTAATCTATTTCTTTGTTGATCTCAAACTAATTAAGAAAAGCAACTAAAACAACTAGTCTTTATTTGATGTTCTGCTATGGTAAGGTGCAATGTTTACTACATCATTACATTTGGAGAGTTTACACACATATACCTATTGTAGTTTGGCAAGTAGATTTTTTTTTTGATGAGAAAAACACTTATAAGGTAAGTGTATTTATATTACACTTATAATGTAAATTCCAGCACATTCTCATACGTCCAATACTAGTAAAACTTGTTTTATTTTCCAGCATGGAAGTCATGTTATTCAAATGGAGTGGGAGGGCTGCCCTGGTCTTTTTCCAATTGCTGGGTGCCCTTGTACAAAATAACTTCCAAATATCCAAATAGCCAGTTCATGAGATCTGAAGGAATTGAAAACCTCATTCAAAAGTATATAGGCTTCCATCAAATGAAATAGTTAGGTACATAGTATAGAAAGTAAATAAATTATAGTTATTTTAGGAAAATGGATAATTCGTTTGCCTTTAGCAGAACTATTTAAGCCACAAGGGTCTGATTCTTTTTTTTTAACTAAAAGTCCCTTGTTCCAATCCAACAAAGGAAAACAGAGAGAATATTCCTGGTGATACTGTAAAAAAAGCAGGATCCATTCTAGATATGGGCCAGAGGCCCATACTTTGTGGAGTATTGGATTAATCAGCTGCTTAACTTCATCTAGACAGCTAATTAAACAAACTCCTGACTGCTTTCAAGATGGACTAGCACATAGGAGTAATTATGAATATTAGATTCATGTGGGCATGGCAAGGATTGCACTCTTTGGGACCTAATGCCTTGACCATGACAATGTCCACACTGCACTGATGTGCAGATTAGTAGGAGACCATTTTCACTCACAGACACACGGAGTTTGCTCAGCCCACACTAACAGCCATCAAAGGGGCTTGGTGGGGGCATACTCACTTTGGCTCTTGGAGGGGTGAGCCATGCATCTTACAACTCTTAATGACAAGAGGATTTTGGCTTGCAAGGTCAAGGAGGTTGGCCTCCTGTGAACTGGAGCAATAGAGAACTGGGTCATGACCCTGTAAAGATTTCTGCACATGCTTACTTTCAAGCATATGATTAAGGCCATTGTTTGCAGTGGTACTGTTTGCATACCCAAATTTAAGAACACACATAATCTCTTGCAATTTTGGTTTTTTCTATCAATGCCTTGAAAAATAGTTTGGAGAAAAGTAGTATTTTTAAGACACCTTTTATATTACAGTCAGGTGTCTTTCAGTAGCAGTAAAAGTAAATTAATTCAAATCTACACTTCATTCTGCATCAGTCTGAAAAGGAGGACCAGAAAATAACTGTAGCTAAGGCTCTAAAAATCTAAATACCTTTTTTAAATAGGTCATAAGTAAGGCTTGTTGTAAAACACATAATTTGTCACTATCTCCATTTTCAACTCCGAATAGATGCACCTCTGCATTTACTTGGGTGTCAAATGTCCTGGCCAAGGTACTGTGGAAGTGTTTTAAAAAGCTTGGTTAATCTTTGCCAGCACTCACCCTGGCTCTAGCTAGAGTTCAGAAATACAATTTTCATGTTTATCCAATTAAATTAAAAATGCCAAATCTCAGTCTAAGTGTTATAAACACATAACAAAAGCTCTGCCCCCTCACTGAAGAGAAAATTAGCTATAAATTAGGAAATAAAATTTCTCCAGTGGAGTGGTTTTATTTTTAAAAAGACAAGTTTATATATTTCCAATAATGTGTGGTTATTTATTTTCCAAATTAACTACTTACTCCTCTGAAGCCCTACAATGGGTTTCACATAATTCAAAGTAGGATTACACAATTTACAAGGGGAAAAAAAGGGTTAACAAAAAAAAAAAAAAAAAAAAGGAAAGACATTTTTCTTTGACAGTTACAAACAAATTAATGAGTTCCGGATGGGGTTCATGATATGCTTCCAAAATCCTACATGGACAAGCCCTCTGAGGACTCCTCCTGTGCAGCTTACCTGAGCAGTGCTAGAACTGCAGAATCCCTCAACCTAAGTTCAGGCAGGGATCCAACAGCAGTTCATTGCTGGACTGCACCTTTTCTTTGTGGCAACACAGTAACAATTTGGTTTTATGAAACACAGTCAGAGAGAGAAATAGAAATAAGTGAAGTGTTACTCTCATATATTTACGTTGCCTCAAATATTTTGTCCTGGACTTAATGTCATGTAGTGTCTTCTGATGGCAAGGCAGCAAGAATTAAAAAATTGAAAAAATCTCATCCATTGCATTCTGTAAGGACTACAGGGTTTGAATAAAGAAAAAAAAAACATATTTAACATATATAAGAATATTTCTTAAGACAAGAACCACAGAAATAAAACTGTGGCTTTACACAATAGGCTCATGCCTGCAGGCAGAGAAGTATGCTGGTTAGCAAATTTGTGAACTTTTCTCATAAGCCCTGATAGCAAATAAAAGAAATGGCTTTTAAAGATGGATTAATTCTACTCGAGACAATACTGTTATGCTTCAAGTTAAGACTATGTCTGCGTCACCACACAGATAAACAAATATTTTCATTATTAGGTCCCTACAGAAAACATAATAAAGAAAATTTGCAAATCACAAAGTAACTGAAAGAATAAGAACTCTTCTTTGTTACATTTGCAAACTGCTATGATTTATAACTGCTGGAGGTGTTAGCAAAATCTAATTAACATATTTTTTAGTGTGATTAAGTTAGAAGAATAATTTATTTCCATCAGTCACTTTCTTTCAGAACAAGTCTAAATAAAGCTTTTAAGAAGGACCTAATACAGTAAAGTCAAAAAGAATAAAAGCAAAGAAGAATGCTTTTTGTTTTAAACTTATCACCTGGAATGAAGTAGTACTTCATGCATTTTTTGAGAATAGAGATTTGAAAAAGAACTACAGGTATCTTTTTATGACTGAATGAAACTTTAATAGGGAGGAGGTTAAGAAGTTAAACCAAAGTAACAATAGCAAGGCAGTGAAAGAAGCATGTTCTTTTTCATGCACATTGTTCCCCCTCAGAGGTCTGTCACTCAGTAGAATAGATGTACTTTGACTCATGGGTGGCAATGTTCAGCCTAAGCTTAGCCTGAATCCTCTCCTAAAGGCTGAGTCCTGCAACCAGATCCTGACAACTTCCCTTCAGCACTATTGCATGTTTCACTAATATGAGCTGATAGGATTAGCAGCAGGCAGCAATTACAAACTCTTCTTTGTGAGTCCTGAAGAGTTTTGATTCCTGTGTCAACTGATGCTGTATTTCAGATTTCTTTTGTGGTAAATCCTAAACCTTGAGTATTGGGATTAGATTTACACAGTCCAGGAACACAAAACAATAAAGGATAGTAAGTTGTTTAAATTTAAGTATGACTATACTGTTTTATTACAAGCAACGCGCTCACATCCCCCTCCAATTACTAGGACTATTGACAGGCCATAATATAGTTGACTGGGAATACTGCTAAAGACACCAAAGCAAGATGGTTATCAGCACTACTGCACCCATTTCCTAGTCTAATATCCAAAGCAGTCTCACAGTAAAGGAAAAGATTTGGAGTCTGGCTGACTGAAGAGACTTTTTTCGTGGAGGTAAAAGTGTGTTCACACATTACGTTTTAATATGGGAACTAAGCCAAAATAAAAAGAAGTAAATAGACAATGTAAATTTTCAAATTCAAATTATGAAGGCTGTACACAAACTGAAAATAATAATAATAATAAAAAAGAAACTCAAACCAGTGGTTGTATTTTAAACATGTGTAAGTCAGTAAGATGAAAAATATTAGGTTTTATTCCATCAAACTGCACACTTACCCTTAGATTATTTGTGTTGTTTTCTTCTGATGGACACGTATCCATGTGCATGAAAATAACTTAAATATTTTCTTTATACTGAGGGCTACAAAGATGGTGTCCCTTGGGGTGGCTTCCCCAGATGTCTGCCCTCACTCTACACCATGACAGGTGAGTCAATTTCCTTCTGAATTACTGGATCATCAATACTTTGTAATTGGTGATAGCCACATGTGACCCAAACAGCTGGCTTTGCATCCAAGAACTGGGACAGAGAGCTAAAAATTTCACCAGCCAGTCACACCTATCAGTGACAACCCAAAGTAACGTTTATTAGATTGGTAAACTGTCCAATGAGTGCACCTGTAAGTGAAAATGGAATAAAGTCTTCCTCAGACTTTCATAAAGGAACCTTGCTGAACCCAAGTGGAAGATGCTACTACTTTACAGCTTCCTACTTCAGTCTGTACTTGCATTTACTTGGTGGGAACGGAAAGCAATTAATGACTGGGTGTGCAGTAATGTGTCATATAGACCAGCTATGGTACTGAGATGCAGGCTCATATTCCTTTTTGCTGATTATGTCACAGAATCATCAAAGGGTGAAAATTACCTGGGACTGTAACAATTTATCCCTCTAATACTGATCCGCTGACAAAATCAGAAACCTAAACTTGAGGACGTAGTTAGAATTAGGAGACATCAGGTTTCAGTCAGTATGACAGTGTAAGAAATTATATGAAAATAAAAAAAAATCTTCCATTAAGACAACAAAAGTTTTTATACAGACATAATAGGTACTGATTTCAAGAAATGAATCCTGATAAATTAGGGAGAAGCTCTTTTTAAACACAAAATGTCAAATACTCTGTTGCAGTTCTCTGAATGTCTTCATATGAATATTAGATTTAGAATCCTGTGCAGAACTGCTGTGAATAAAAAGATTAATTTGCTTACATCATTTGTGTGACTCCTGTTCACATTCCAGGCTTTCACTTCAATGAAAGTACCTAAATATTTGAGAATATAAGAGAATATAAAACTTTAAAAAAAGTTTTTAGCTTTCTTGTACAATCTATCCTTTGTAACCCTCACTCAAAAGATATATAAGACGAGCTCCTACCTTTTTTCAGGTTCTTCAAACAATAGAACTGCTTCTGGGAAAAAGCGTATTATAACCTGAGCACTGACTACAAAACCAAAGGATTTAGCCTGATGTATTTCAGATAAGTGAGAAATATTCTGCCTATCTATATAAAGTCAATTACGCCAGTTTCCAAGAAAATCTGTAAAAAGAAATCTCATTGTATGTTCCAAAGCTTGTAATTTTCTCTCACAGACGTATAAAAAGGGTGAGTTGGCAATATAAGACTATGTTCTATAAAAGTGTACTCTTTGAAAGCTGGTACGTTGGCCTCAGTGATCAGTTAAAATTGTAAGCTAAAGCTAACCACGCTGATCGCTTTATATGCATTTTCATTTCAGAAATTTGCATTTGTCGTCTTTTGTACCTAAAATACATGAATTTATGTCTGTCTGCATATCTGCCCATTTATCATGTGGTATCTGTTTTGCAACAAGAACAGTGACATTTGGAATGCACCAAACATACTTATCAGAAACTTAATACGGCTTCCACAGAGTGCAGGAGTTTCTGGGACAAACAAGTTGCTCGTGACAGTTTGGATGTATGAGAAATCTGTCACAAATTTTCCATTTCAAAAGGAAGCCTTGACATATCTTGTTGCATTTCCAGAAATGGAACAAAGCAATACTTTATGGTTAAGAAATGGATATGAGCCAACAGTCAGTACCCTAAGGTGAAAAGTCAGACCTGCCTAGCAGTTCCTCAGTTTTCAAGGAGGAAATCTTCCAAAAAATTCCAAATAATGAACAAGTGAAAGAGTAAGTAATTCCAAATAATGAAGAGGTGTGCTCATCTCTACTGAATCCTTCAGTGTGCTCTGGGCAAAGCACTCTCTGGGCATGACATAAAGAGAGCTCTTGGTATAACAATTGAAGAAACCTGCAACACATCTAAAGTAGCCTCTCATTTCTATACAGCTGTAAAAGCTCTGCAGTAAGCCCCTGAAAGAGAACATTTATGTGTTTTATGTTAATTTGAAATGCTTGAAAGCAGTCAAAAGAGAAGCTTAGTCCTGAAGAAATCCCAGCTTTAAATCTCCCTTAAGCCAGGGCATGTCTATGATGTTGCCTTTTTTTTTTTCTTTTTTTTTTTTTTTTTTTTTCTTTTTTTTCTCCAACTGCAATTCTTTTACTCTTTATGAAATGTTAGGTATATTTCACACAGATCTGATTTTTCATATCACCTTTTAAGGAGTGAGTCAAAATTTCCTCAGCATCCCTAGAAATCCTAATATGCTGGCAAGCTTTCCAGCCAGGACCTTGTGTTCTTGCGCTCTTTGTGTGTGGAAGCTGCTGTCCCCATGAGCCTGTGCAGGGTGAGCATGAAATGCGGGTGGAAGCCCTTCATAGCACATTCCCACTCCACCTCCTAGTCCTTGCCAAGAGTCTGTTGCCAAGACGCTTTTGGCAAGGGCTGTGATTTTGTCAGCTTTTTAGATGAAGCAGCCAAAATTTTCTTGGGTTCTTCCCTGTGCAAAAGCCAGAGGAGTCTAACGTAAGATTCCTCCACTTCAGCGTTGGGATCAAGGTTTATTCCATAGGAACTACACTAACTGGAGACCAAGGCAGTTTTATCTTTTCTTTCAGATATGTATCTTTGGGCCTTACATCCTTTTTGTCCAGGGCTTTTAAATTAGGAAACATTATTCTGGGGTGATCTAGCACCAGCTGCAAATATGAACACTGAAAACTGAATTTTAGTTTGTAGAAAAATACTGTAAATGAGGCAAGGGGTAGTGGTGGAGGAGTGGTGGTAGTGTTTGTCTTTTCATTCAAAGTTATTTGAACTGCGGGGAATATTCATTTTTTTTCTCCTGTGAAGTACCAACCATATTAACAGCACTGCTCACTGAAACTATATTATTAGTGAAAGGACGGACCTGTTCACACACATATCCTGCTGGATTTAGCTGGCCAGTAGCTCCTGAACTCAGTAGCTGATTTTATACCAATGCGAAGGTTAATGAACTGTTTTCTGCTCCTTTCCAGGAGCAAATGTCAGCCCCACAGAGGTTCATTGCTCACCAGAACTCAATCTGGAGTCCTAGTCTGGCACAGGAAGACTAATAGACTAATGCATTAATTCACTGAGCCTCTCTGCCCTTAGACTGGTTGTGCATTTTTTAACATGAACTATAGCAGCTATGGCATTCAATCATATCTTCATTTACCTTCCAACTATGATTTCAGAATGCATGTAAAATACTCTATATCCTGATCATTGCCATCAGTATAAATAGAAACTACTGTGGAAGGGCAAGGGAGGAAAGAGGAAGGCTTTTGGATTCAACTAATAAGCATAAACACAGAAAAATGAGTACATCACAGGTGTCTGAATTCCTGAACAACTAATTAAAATGAAGCCTTGCTTAATTTTTCCCCGAGAATGATCTGCTTTGGGTATCTGCTTTGGCTATAGGTGGGTGAGGGTTTGTCTGTGTTTTTTCCACTGCATAAAGGATAATTAGTGTTTAGTCATACACGACCAGAAGTACTTTTTTTGACTGTTCTCAGAATATAACAATTCCCAAAATTATTTAACATAACTGGACAGTCCCACTAATGAAATAGGTAGTATAGGTAAGGTTATATTTTTTTAGGGTGAGAATCTATTCTCTATATGATGGGAAACAAGCTATGTATGACTAACACTGCAACACAGAGGAATTGGAAGAACACGACTGTTTAAAAAAATTATTTGTGGGCTAAGAAGATGAGAGGAACCAAATACATCTGTGTCTTAACCATTGGTAAGGAAAATGGAACATTACTAAAATTTTGGTGTTACTTCTCCACATCTTAGGAAGCAGACCTCAGCAGATCCATTACAGAAAACATCTTGAATCCTTATTCCTGATGAAGGTTATTAGTCACTGGCTGAAAGCAAGGAAGGCCCACAGAATGGATCAAAACTTGTCCAAGTGATGGAGCTTTAAGCCTTCAATGTGCAAAAACATCACTCAAGCAGAGAGTTGACCTTAGCATATGGAAATTTCAGGTTACAGTGGAGAAAGAGTGACAATTGAGAAAAGCACAATAAGTGCTTCACATTGTGTCTTGGCTATTTTGCTTCCGGTGACATTTTAAAAATCTGAAATATGAAAAAGAAACACAACCTCATTTGAAGTAATCATGTGAAATTTTGCACTTTAATCCTTTTACTTTCAGAGAAGCCCACAGCTTCAGCTGAGGTCAAGTCTATCAGCAGTTGAGCAGCTCCCTTTCTGTTATGTCAAGAGAAATACCTTGAGATATAATTACATTATGAATGACTAAAACAGTGAGGCAGTCAGTGGTGGGAAAAAATATGCAAACTAGCATGTCCTAATGGAATTGTTCATTTGGTTTTCGACATTCTGTGGATAAGCAATAGGGTAAATCCTCTTTTTCATCATTCAGGATGAAAGTTTATTTGAAGTTGGAGACTATAGCTGCCTTTTCACAGTAAATTGACCTTGTTCCATGCAGCCAATGTCATAATGCTCTGCTTTATCTAGGCTGAGAGAGAGAAAATCGCAAATTGCTTCTGCATGATTAGTTCTGCCACTTCAAACGTGTTTCTTCCGAGTTGGCTTCCACACTTGCTGCTAGAGATATGTGCCGCTGGGAAACCCTAATCTGTCTCTGAACTCCTCTGATTTAGTAACCCTTTGCCAGCCAGTCTCTTAAGTCATTGAAATGACTCTTGTTGAGAACAATAGAAATGGTACAGAAAAAAAAGAATACATTAATTTTAGTCTTTTTTTTTCTCATTTAGAAGATAGAAGTCCTTTCATATTAACAGAATTTTCACAGATATGTGTTTGTATTATTGTTAACAAAGCTTTTTTCTTGTGTTTATATATTCTTTCTTGTTTAATAAGTCTTGGATTTTTTATTTTCTTGAAATACAGAAAGATATTTACCTTTTTCTTACTCAATTTCTATTTGTATATTTTCATCTAATTAATTCTAAACTCAAAAGTCTCCATTGTTCTTCATTGTGTTAGTATGTTCCAAACAAATAAACCCAAGATAGTCAAAGATGAAGAAAATCCAGGGCAAAAATGACTGCTACGATGTACCCTTGAAATAAAAAAAAGCCACAAAAAATTTTATACAGCCAGACAAAATTACTACATGTTGTTCCAGTCAGGAAATACCAATTTAAAAATTATGTATAGTTCGTAAAATATATATAGGTAGCAACATAGCTTAGAATTTTAGAATTACACATGGTATTTTTGTGTTCAAATCTAAAAATCAAGGAAAATACCAAGACTTACTACTTGGTTTCTCAGTGGGCAGGACATCTGTACTTTGTCACTTTACAAAGTCAAGATTCAGTACAGCAAAACGTTGGTTTCTCAGATTCAGGCTTCTCCTCCTCCCTCCTAACTCTGCCTGACACCACTCATGCTATATCCTCACAGCAAGAGAATCACAGGGGGTACCCACATATGGAAAATCAAGTCCTTCTGATATTCAGGATAAGGCCATGAATTGCTTACATGATCTATTTTAACTGAAAAAGTCTGAGCCATTTGCATTTAGAAATTAATCTTTTACATGTTACTTTACTCTGTAACATGAGCATATAGCGTTGATCTCTGCTGTACCAAACTTAGCCATATTAATGCAGTTTTCTTTCAAAATGGTTTTATTTTATTATCACTGTAAAAATGAAAGAGCAAAGAATTAAAAACATGTCACGGCTGACAATTAATTTTCACAGAAAAAAATCAAATATTTATATTTTTTAAAGCAAACCAAATCTTGTAGTTGATTTTCTCCTAAAAACCCAAGGCCAGTTACTGTATTTCTCAATGAATCACAAGCATGTAATGATTTTTTTTTTTCCTGGTGAAGTAGAGCAGCAGTAACAACCTGAACATGACAAGTATTTAAAAATAAATTGGTTGATAAAAAGAATGAAGAAGAGGAAAATGCCAAATTCATGTGACAAGATTTGTACTGAAGCAGTGTTTTCAGATATTTTTGACCAAAGAAGGATATAACAGTTTAAAGGTGAAAAGGAGTATAAGGAATCTGCTACTTGACAAATAAGTCTACGTATCAAAAGATTTTGCTAACCAGTCTGACATATAATGGCACATGATGTCAACAACTATTAAAGGCTTTACAAAAGATGACAGCCTGGAGAAACAAGAATTGCTTTCCAAGAAAAGAGTTTCTGTTGAAATTTGTATATTATTCCCAAGCATTAGAAACGCATCAACAACAACAACAACATCACTGCAGTCAAGAACCAAAGAATTTTTACAATCAGTTGTCTTGTGTACTGGCATAGGCCTGTGTGCCAGGAAAATTTCAGTCCTAGATCCCCTTGGAGTTCCTCACCATGGAGAGAAAACTTCAGATAATATATGCATTTCCATAATTATATCATTCCGTTAATTTATCTAAGTAAAAGTAAGTACTGATGGAAGCAATTATTTGTTATGGTTGTTATGTCAAAAGGTTGAATGGAATTCAAGGGACAAATCTAATACAAAGCAGTTAATTTATGAAAATGTTTGATTTAACTATGATTTTGAATTGACTTCAGAAAAATAAGAACCTGCCTATTGTGACAGTTACAAAGCTCTAGACTATGTTTCCATGCAGATAAATCGACTATGCACTTGCCAAAGTGTGCAGATTATGACTGCAAACATAGAAAAAAATCTGTTTGGTAAGATCTATTGAATTAATTAAAATCTATTGAATTACTTCAGGACTTCCCATTAGTGCAAACAAGATTTCATCAGATCCTTACAGAATAAAAACAATCTAAAATGTTAGCATTTTGTAGTGTTTCATCAACAACCACCCTTTTTAACTAAATGTAGAACCTCCAACAAGTTTCTCTTCAAAAGCTCCTGGCAGTTAAATTTTCTAAATTTCAAGATCAGATAAGGATAATTTTTAGTCTCCTTGAGGACATTAGAAAAAAAACTTCCCATCCTCTCCAAAAACCCAAAAGGAAACATTTGAACTTCATCTGGAGAATTACAGAATAAATTTCACGGTGAACACCAAACATTATATGCTAAGAATTCCTCAGAGACCTTTAGTTTTCTCTAAGTGCCATTGAAATAGCAGTTCTCAAACACTGAATTCATTCCTGCCTTTCAGTTTACCAAATATTATTGCTAATGTTGCTGTGGTTGGGGTCAAAAGCCTGAGAATGGGACTCCATCTCTTTCATCCCTGTCATCCCTAAAAACACAGGCATACCTTACTGGTAAGTGGAGGGGAGAAATCAGTGCAAGATTTCTGACTAACATTGGCTGGAAACAGTGTCATCTCATAAAAGAGAATATATCTCTAAGCAAGACTTTGTGTTATATTAGTGCTTTATTACTTTACTAAAAGCTCATTAATTACTTTTAAACCATCCTAGTAACTAATCAGTCGTGCTGTTAGGTTGAGTCTGATCAATGCCTACACTCACATGTAGTTATTTAGCTAGTCACACAGGTGGATTACTAAAGAAGATTTACAAAACAGCTATGCAGTCTTTGCAGTTTTTCTCTCTTAAGTAAGGAATACTTACCTGTGGATAAGGTCAAAACATTATTATTTTCCTTACCGTTAGTGAAAGTGTAAAACACATCAACAGCCAGCCATGACCTGCAGATATGTACATCTGAAAATAGATTCAAATAATAGCAGAGGAAAGAAAGAGGAATTTCCAGGTTAATCATGTTTTTGTGGCAGCAGGTTTACAGTTTATCTGAGATAAATACTGTTCCTGATTGCATGGTATGGGCATCTCTGGTCACCAATGAAGCAATTGCGAAGAATCAAAAGCAGATATTGATTTTTAGTTTTTTTAATGGAAGATTTATTTTATCAAAACAAGAAAAGTTCAAAATTAAGAAGTTTACCTGAATTTTTTTCTACATTACAAATGTTATAATTGGAAGTAATGCATCGCAGTGCTCCAGGTATACCCCTGCTGTACATTCGTACATACTGGGGACTTCCTATTAGTTGGAAAATGGAAGAACACCTCAGAAAGACTAAAAACAGTCATCTGTTATTAGTACTAACTTGTACATTCTCTGCTTCAGGCTACAGCACTCAATAGCAATAATGCAGTCCCTCCCTTGCTTATACACAGTTGCTTGTTCAGAGCATTCTTAAAAAAATTTAAGGTGGAATTCTCGTTCTCAAATGAATTGGATTATGATTTCCACACCTGTATTAAAAAAGGTAAATGCAATAGTTATTACTTACAAAAATAAGGATAAATAATAGGTGTTTTGATTTAAAAATTCTTCTGTGTTAGAACTTGATGAGGTTGGTTTGATGAGTTTCTTTGATTGCGCTGAAGTTGCTCATCTTCTGAGTAAAGTAACAAACATGAAATAAAAAAAGAATTCTACAATACTTCCAGCACTGATCTCTTTCTGCACATAACGACTTCTGTGTAGACCTGTAATTCAAGAATTCACATTCGTTATTTACTAAAGCCTAATAATGTACAGAAAAGTGGCATGCTGTTTCTTGAATGTCAGTCACTTCATTCAACAGCAGGAATTCACAAACGTGGGGGAGCAATACCACATCTATTTTTAGGTAAGAAAAAAGTATCCTTTTAAGGATAGCAAGGCTTATTCCCACAGCAGAGTTAGATACTCTCTTGCAGGTAAAAATCCAGTGTTAATTTAGCTGCCTATTAGCCATCAGCAATAAGCCTGAGCTGAATATGGAACAGACAGGAACTTCTTTACAACTGATAAGTACTGAAGCTTAGTGTGGAGCACAACTTGTTCAATTACTGAGAGAGATATCAGGCACAACATATAGGTATGAATCTGGAATAAAAAAAATGTTCTCTACTACTGAGTTTTGTTTTGGTCCCTTTTTTTGCCAACATTAATATTGTAAAAGCAGTTTCTTTTCTGTGTTTAAGACAAAGTCTTCCTGAGTAAAACTTCTACAGTACTCCGTAACAGTGAATTTTCCTGGGTGAGATTGCATCTTCTTTTTCTTTGAGAAAGCTTGAAAATCATAAATCCATTCAATAACAAAATTCAAATGTTTCTCTTGATCCTATATCAATTTCTTTTAAAATGGAAACATATTTGTGGAAGAAAAAAAAGAAAAACACAAGAGTATTTTTCAGAAGCTTACACATGTGGGCTGAGATGTAAATTAGGATGAAAGAGGCAAAATAAATCTAGTGCTTGTATGCTTTCAGCCCCAGCATCATTACTGTCTTTTTTAGATCTTTAATGATTTCCTTAGTCCCCTCTACCAACTACTGCTCTCTTAAAAACCACTGTAATAGGACCTTTAAAGTGCAAAGAACACCTATGCATATCTGTATCATATGTATGAAACATATCTGTATTTTATAAATATACATATGACAGACTTTATGTGATACATTCCATTCTTGAAATTTATTCTAATTAATATTGATGTTTGCGCTTTTGTCCCTCACATTTACAACTGATGACTTCAATGATGATTACAAAACATTTTTGGCACTGTGGACAGAATCTTCAATGGCAAGGCAGGTGTCACATCCCTATTTAAAGTTTGGGAGTTTTACACATAGTCCTGGACATTTTTGTAGGTACATTGTCTTTTCTGGTCATCAGCAAACTTTTGGCTGCCAGTGCCACACTGCCTTGCTGTGCACACAGCGGTGACTGGGGATCAAATCAACACTCTGGAAATCAGCACTCCTTCCTCAAGTGTTAAGTAGAGCCTTTATGCAAACTGAATAACTGTAATAGTGAGGATATCCTCAATGACCTGCCTCCTACTTGTGGATTGAAAATTAGGCCTAAGCATGCCAATTGCCAGATAATGCTGTTACAGGGAGACTTGTGTACAAACTGAAAGGTTGAAGTGCACCCTTTCAGCACCCAGACCCATTCCCAGCAGGCCGGCTGCCGCTCCCCAGCTGATGCCTGCAGTGACACTGGTGCTCTGGGCTCTCAGCATTTGCCTTCACACCCTGGTGGCCAATGGGTCCAGGAGGCTGCTTGAGCATCCCCTTCACTGACACGTCCTGGGAAGCTGTGCCTGGCAGAGCCATGATCTCGGCTGATGACAGGCAACTCAAATCGGTCCAGGGAGGCTTAAAGGGAAAAGAAAAAACAAGCGTGGGAGTGACATGTCACTTCACACAGTGCTGCGGTCACTTTAGCTGAGCTGTGAACCACAGCTCTTTTGAATGCAGAAAGTTGCTCTGATAACCCTGTAGGAGAATGATATGGGGGGATGAGGCATGTCTCAGAAATGTGAGACTTTTAAGCCATCGGCACTCTATGTTTTGCTCCCTGTTTTAACTCTTAGTAACTGCTGCAGTATAGATTGTCTGTGTGCAAAATATAGATTTATCACAAATAAGGGTTTGACTATCTCCAGGGGAAGAGGGATGCAAGCTCATGCTTTCAGAATGAGTCATGGTCTTAGGTGCTGTTGGGCTTTGATACCACAAAAAGTCATGTGCTGGCTATTGGTGTGTGCTGAGCACCTCACATCTGAAAACAGCTCATTTAATATCAGATATTGGGCATTCAAAGCCATGCTGAAAAATCTTCAGCATTTGTATAAATTCAGTTAAACTGAACATAAATTGATGGCACTGAGGTAGTTAAGCCACACCCATTCCTTCATTTGTGTTGTTTGGTCATTCAGTGTGTACTGTCATTTTACCTTGTAGGAGGCACCTACAGGATCACGTGAAGGATATTATTTATAGGTAGTTTCTTGCTTTTCCCCCAGTCTGAAATGAAGTAGCTTGTTTCTCTGCAGGACCTAGATGTCTGTGATCACAGACACAACTCCTGAAGGCAATCTAGCCATGGCCCACATGGCCCTGTCTTATTACACAAAGTTCTCACAAGTTTATAGCAGTGGACAGTGATTTTTTTGAATAGTCTGTTCCACGGACAGTAATGACAAAACACAGATACCACCAGAAGGAACAATCCAGAACCCGGAAGGCTGGCTTGCTTCTGTTAGAACCCTAATAAAGGTAGAAAAGGCTAGTATTCCATATCTATGTATTTTAATTGCTCCTAGCATATTAATAGTAAATCTTGCAGGCCAAGAAACATAAACCAATAAAATAAGAATATCATACTTTTTCATACTAAAATTTCAGATTTTAGATTATGCTTTATGCATCAAAAACATATTCATGTTATGAGAAAAAAATCACAGAACATAATTTTGATGTGTTTAAAATGTGGGAACAACAAAACTCCTATACTATTAATGTTTTCTTAAAAAGAAAAGGTAAATATTAGTTCTGAGCTGCATTTCAGTCCCATCAATGTGTTTCAGCCCCATTAGCAGTTAATTCTCTGATCTCATACATACCACTTAATAATCTTTGTTGCTGTTTCTGCTTTTTTTGTAGGTGATAAGAATACTGATTTTTATTAATTACTTTATTAGCTGTATTAAACTAAATAAATGCTAGTTAATAGTTTTTATTAATCTCACTTCTAACATATTTACTCTCTCATGTTCTAGAGTGATGTAAATTTCTTACATTTCTTGAGAGGAAAACATCAAAATTAGTTACAACTGAAATGGAGCTATATCTGCCTTCAGTGAGGTTTGTTATCTGTCAAGGCACTTGTTGGCCTTTGTCATGACCATATCTCAGCACTTAGCAATCACAAATGTCTTTTATCCTCTCACTACCTCTTTGAGATAGGGCAGGATTGGTCCTATCTCCAGTACTCAGGTGGAGAAGTGAGGTCCAGGTAAGCCGAGAACAGAGTCACATCACGCATTTGTCCTGAGCTAAATGTGTCACAGATGTGTGCCAAGACCATCTAGATAGTAAGGGCCCTTGTGCTTTTGAGAACAGCACAGATCACAAAGTCTAGGACGAAGTATGTGACAACCAAGGACAAAGCCTTCTTGGTCAAGGATAACATACTTCCAGATAAAGCCAAGGCCTGAAAATTGTTAAGAAATGTTGAAAACCTGCAAAAGCAAAGCCACTCTCTTTAACACAGCAATAGAGCAGTTCCTGGCTTTCAGTGAGTAAAACAAACCACCACCCACTGTGGCCTTGGAGCACACCTGCTCTCAGAAGATGGTGGAGGATGGAGGCTGGTGCCTTCCCACCTTGGGACCAACACCTCACTGCAGCTGAGGTAGTTAACAGGCAAGATAGTTCACCTCCAGTACTACACCTTTTACTCCCCTAGAAGTCCTGTGCTGGCTGCCAGAGTCATTGTCCCAGGCTAGCCGCAGAGAACACTTCTTCATATTGTTTAGGTAATAGGACAAAAATGTTTTGTTTTTTCATTAACAAAAACTGTGTGCCAGAGCAAGATGTTGTGTGACACTTTGTGTAACACTCCAGCCTCCTCTGCTTCATCAGCTTTGCCACATATTCAAAAACTCGTACTATCCATGCTCTTTGAATGCCCTAGCCTAGTTCTCTCATCCTCCATCTGGGTTTGATCCAAAGCCTATAGATATTATAGACTATAGTCACTGTCTTCAGTGCCCACTGCATCAAGCTGCTGAATATCCAAACACACAGTATTAAGACTAAAAACTGAATATAGTCAATCGTATTTCAGCCAGTATATTTAAATAGACAAAAGCAAAGGGAAAAAAAATTAAGCTGAAAATGAAATCATGTCTGAATCTCCCTGTGTGTGAATTTGCATACTGTTTATCTCAGGACTGTGACTAGCTAGTAAACATTGTACTAGAGTTTTCTCTTGGTTGTTAAAGACAGAATTAATCAAATACATTGTTTGAAAATCCAAATAGCAATTCAGCCTGAGATTCTATATTGCATGTAGTCATGCACCCATTCCAAAGCTGCAAACTAAGCTTTCAGCTTCGCTGGCATAAATTTTACAAATCAAAGTTCAGCAATTGACTTGGGACCGGGGAGAAACTTTTTGTTTTAAAGTTAAACCAATCTATTCACACACAATGACAATGCAGAACATTTGTTTATTCTGAAACAATCATCCACAAGTAGCTGGTATTTTAGTATTTTCATTGTACATCTATAAGAATGTTTAAAATACAAGGTCTTCCTGTAACATTATAACCAGGAATGTATAAGGTTTATATGTGCCTGGTTTAAAAGATTGATTTCTCTTTCTTTTATTTTTCCTTTTTTGAAAGAAGCACAAAATGTCTGCCAAGCTTAAAAATAATGCAGATCATGTTTCTGTGTCTGTTAGGTGCTGCTTACTGGGCAGCCTGGTTCTTGTCAGTAATTCTTCAACTGCTTTGCTGCAGTGGAATTACTGTAGAGAGTTATGAGTTGGGGTTGGTGGGAGGGATTTTTTGTCCTAGTTGCATTTAAAATTACATCTAATCTTATCAAGGAGCTCGTCATTGTTTCTGGCTGCCCATAGCAGGTACAGTACTGCTTTTGTTCAAGTCTGTTGCTTTACCAAATAAAGGCAAGAACTGCTTGCTTTTCTCATACAAGTAGTCCAATTGATTTCTGCAGGAATACTTGCATGAGTAAGGCAAACAGGATTTGGCAGTAAAATTGATTAAAAAGAATCTGAACACAATATTCTGCCAGAGGAAGTACATGTTGATTGAAAAGTGTTTAAAGAGACAAGTAAAATGAATGGATATTATTAAAATTTAAATGCCAGGTATGTGTAAAGCAAGTGAAAGCAAGAAATGTATGAAATAAAGAACAAAATGAAAACACCGGCCAGATACCAAAAACTTTTCATTATTTATCAAAAATTAAAACCTTTTCTTAAATGCCAGGGTTTTAATCAAAAGTTCTTCTTGAAACCTTTGAGTTTCAAAGCAGAATATCTGGAGAGGTGCATAAATGCACAATGAGTATTTTCCCCAAAATCATCAGAAGTCCATGTGGTTTCGCTAAAAATTTTGAGCACCCCTGAGGTGTAAAATATTTCTTCAGGTGCTTGCATGCACATTTTAATATTTCAGGTTTTGTATTCATCCTGAGTATTCTGGCATCCTAAAACTTCAATAACTTATACAAGTAGACAAAAAAAAAAAAAAAAAAAAAAAAAAAAAAAAAAAAAAAAAAAAAAAAAAAAGTGCAGATTTAGTTACTCTTTTTTGCACTGTTTTTACAGTAGTGGATGCAGCTCTAGATATTTAATCTTTAAGCTGGCATTGTCAATTCTCCTTAGCTGGAACTGTTGTGGGCTTAATAAGAAAGTAGGTGTCATAAATAGTATGTATGTCTTCATTTTAGAAACTTGCCCTGACCAGTACTGAGCAAATTATTGACACTGTAATGCCAACACCAAAGCAAACAATACCAAGAACAGACCAATAGTGTCAATAAAAATTCCAAGTTAAATCAGACAGAAATAATTGGTATTAAGTTTTAATGGAAACTCCATTCATGTAATTTTATAATTAAGATGCAAAAGGTAACTTGTTCAAGCAGGCTGCATTAAAATCATAAAAGAGATGGTGAATTAGCCTGAGTTGTTTGCAGAAGTATAACTTATCCCAACAAAAGTTATGGAGCATTTTAAAGTAACCTAGGAGGAGTCAAAATCTAAATAAGTTAACAGAATTGAGGAGTCCTGCATGTTGAGTAGTTTTTCTGAAAATTTATACATGTATATTTCATCAAAATTTAGTGATAAATCTCCTTAGAGATCAAAGTTAGCACTAGAGTTGCTGAATAGCATAATTAGGTTTCTCTGCAAATTGCTCCACAGCAATGCTGCTCAGAGTGCAGCACTGTTTATTGGCACAGCAGCACCTGCACCAGAGCAACGAGTTATTAAACATCATTGAAAATTGATGGAGCTTTTTTCACTCTTCAAGACCATATCCAAAAATTTAGATGCTTGTTTGCGACACTTGATCAAGAGCCTTGATTCCTTTATAGTTAGAGTATCTCCAAAGGTCTTCTCATCACATTATAGGAGTTTAGAATTAAATGGATCTAATATCAAGGGCTTCAGTCACAAGCCTAAAATTTGATGAAATTATTTCAAATTTTATTGACAGAAAGAAAATAAAGAAACATGAAGCTATGGGAAGAAATGTTCAGAGATTACGACTGTTGAATTAGAAGAGGAAGTAAATAATTTGTGCATGACAACACAGACAATATAATAGGAGGAAAAGACAATGTATTTTTTTCTCACAAATTCTTCAAGAGTATTTGAATGATGTAGATAACTATCAAAAGACATATAAAATTTTGTGGGCATGTTAAGTAAATAAAAGGATTTTGAAGGAACAATTTTTGTAAGACCCTGCCAAAATAAATATCAAATTAGAAGCCATACAGGATTACATATTTATATGGATAATGTGAATTTCTGTAGCTATATCAGATAAGAAAGATGATAGTAAATATAAATACTTTGGTGTCATGGCATAAGCCAACTACCACTCAACAAAAATTGGTTAATAGAGTCTACATCCAGTTGTTCAGGGATATGATTTTTGCATATCCCATAAAATAGAGCCAGTTAATATATTGTGAAGCATTTACAAGACTATGTTTGACATGTTAGCATAGGTTTCTTCACTGTCTGAGTCTTCACACTACCAGCTGATTCTAACTATGATAGAAGAATTGTGAGTTTACTCTGTTAACTGCACTGCTCTGTGACTGCTAATAGCTGACATGTACAAAGATACTCAGACATAAAACAGTGACAAATTTGTTTCTGTTGTTTCTAGCTTATAATTTTTTTACAATGAAAATAGAGAGACTGTGTTACTTACGTCCAAGGTATCACCAAGGCACCCAAGGTATCTTCAGATCAAAGATGGCTTGTTTATCATGTGTTTAATTTTCCTGCACAAAACAATAAATAAATAAGAGCACTATAAGAGCACAATAAACCATAAGAGCACTAATTTTTACACAAGCTAATTTTTCATATAGCTTGTTCAATCTTTGTACTAAGTGCAACTTTTTAATTATATTCAGGTCTCAGCTTACACAACTTAATATCTGAGGCTGCAGCTCTATTTAGGCAGAGGTTAGAACCTCAGTACATTGCGTATAAACTGTGTTCAGGTAACCATGAACCCAAAATTCCTTATGATATTTATACAGGTGTTGAGCAGGTCCATCCAAAAATCCAATTTGTGATCCCCTGTTCTTCTTATTAATTGCACACTCTTCCTAACAAACCTATACAAGGACTCATTGCCAAATGCCAGTTTGTTATTTATATCCCTTCATTTAAAACTTACCCAAATCCTTGGCCCACTGGGCCTAGGAAAATGCAGGGGACGCTGAATAACCCCAAGGGAACTTACACAGACTTAGACATCACCTGGATGTTTGGCAGTGTCTCCTAGCATGATGTCAGAAAATGAGCCACAAAGAATTCATTACACTGTTTTGATATCACAGGGCGTTTTTAACAGGTGTTATTTTTAATAATGTGTCCAAAACAACCAAAAGGCATGAGGAATCCAGGATATTCTCCTACCAACAGGTCTTTAAACATTCTTAAAGTACTGCTCACTTCTGAAAAGGGGTGATATAAAAACGACACCTCCTTATTCTGCACATCTGTTCCTTATTAATAATGAATTGACATCATATCTGCTGCCTGCAGAAACAAAATTTAAGCCTTACAGTGTTTTCTTTCTGCTGGTCTTGCAGAGTGTGCACTGCAGAGAAGAAGCTGCAGCACCCTTCCTTGCCATATTTCTAACTATGTGCACATTTATCTGTTTGCATAGGTCAGCAAATACACAATCCAAGAATAAGGTAAAGCACTAATGTGATTGAGGGCCCAATTTTACAACCAAAACTGGAAGATTATTTACGATGAAGTGTGAGGAAAAACTATAACCTAGCTTGAGAACTACACATAGTGTTCTGTGTAACAGTGGAAAACACCATGCAAGAAATAGAGTTTTGGGTGGTAATTCATAATCACACATGCAGGAATTAATTTTTCTTAAGCCTGATTGATGTGTGACAAGAACAACCTTAGATTTCAGAAGAGCTGCATCCCTCGGAAGGTGTTCTACCCATAGAAGAAATTAATGCTGAGTATAGCTTTCAAGATGAAAACAACTAATTGGACTTGTCCACCTTTTGCTTTTCTCTTTCTTTTTGTATTACATCAAGGAGTTTATTAACAGAAACAAGCTGGTTTTCTTCATGTCAGGCAAGTTGCTGGAATATGTTCTCATCAATTACACAAACATAGATACAAATTCTGCAGTTTAGTCTAATTAGTTCCTGTTCTTTTACAAGCCTAGTAATTATTAGCTACTTTTCTGATTGATATTTTCAAGATCATTTTAATAATCATTATACAGAGCTTTTAAGGTAGTGTTTAATAACACAAATCTATCATAGACAATGTATTCCCACTGGTATTTAGGCTTGTTGCCAACTTGCATCCCCTCTACAATGCTGGCTTTGCACCAACAGAAAAGAAAAAAAAAAGTTGATGTTTAAAAAGAAGAATTTTAAATAATACCCAGCACTATAAGCAAAAGGATTGAAATACAATTTGTGGTAACTAGTGAGTTTTGAAATTTAAGGATTTCAAATACCTGCAGGTGACTTTTGACATTCCCTGCATTTCATCTTTTTAATAATACATTTTGAATATTCAGTGGACAGTCAGATGAAAATTCTCTTAGCATGATGTTTGTACTTTAAACTGTGACTAGCACAAGAAAAGTCCTGAACATAGACTTCAAGGGAAGAGCAATGTCAACACTTCTCAGGCTTTGGAGAATCTTCTGGACTACCGTTCCTTCTTCCTAAACTTTAACCCACCTCTGCTCAAACAAAGGTTGGTAAAACAGAAGCTGTTACTGAAGAGAAGAGTTTTAAATGACATTAAATCGACCCGGACTGACTCCTGCGGACGCAGAGATGCACTCCAGCCCGGCACAAGGCAGAGACACCTGGTGGCAGAGGGACACTCTGCAAAGGGCCAGGGACACCCCGGGACACCCGGGACACCCCGGAACACCCCGGGACACCCCGGGACACCCGGGACACCCACCCACCTCCGCAGTGCCCCACAGCCCCGCTCCCATCTGCCCTTCCCTGCCTTGTGCTGCTCTCCAGCAGCCAGTGCTGCCCCGGGTCCGCAACATCACAGCGGGCTGGGGCCGCTCCCGGTTCCCTGCAGAGAACCTTGTCTAGAAAACGGGTGAAACCTCTCTCCAAACTTGCACCCAGGAGGATCAATTTGAAGGCAGCACAGTCTACCCCACACTCTTCAGCTAGCAATTGTTCTTCTCTAAAGACATGTTGGGATAAAGGGCTGTTCATGACCAATCTCCACGGACTGCTCTGCCTTTGAAGTGGGTGGCTACAAACTAAGCCACAGGCATCAAGCAAAAAATGTTCCCAGGAGAAAGAGCAAATACAGAAAGGAAAATTATGTTCTCTCTCTCTCTCTCTCTCTCTCTGTCCCTCTCTCTCTCTCCAAGCAGACCACTGCACAAACTCTGGTCCATCATACTGTAACACCTCTGTTCAGTCAATAATATCGTACTTGCCAAAAATGCAACGAACAACATATCTGGGAAGGCAAAATGGTATATTTTCTTTTAGAGAATGGTGAATTTCTTTTGTTTTAGAGTAAAATAACTTAAAATATGTTTATACCAAGTGAAATGTAAATGTTTCCTTTTGAGTCTATGTGCAAAGTAGAGGATCTTAATGCAATTTCATATTCTACTGGACACAAAATTTACAGGGCCCTGTTTGATTGCACACAGATCTTTTCTTTGGAAAAATCCATCTAAATGAATCATCAGTGCTAGCAGACAGAGCAGTGCAGGATGAGGAGCTACCACAAAACCAATAGTATTGAAAATTTGAGGGCTCTGCCTACATTATGACATGTCTGTAGTAAAGTACAAGGCCATCCTCCTTTGAAGTTTAACAACATAAAAAAAATCCAAATGATCCAGTTTCCTCCATCAAACTAATTTTTTCATCCTGAGCATCCTAAAACTCTTTGGGTTTTCTTAGTTCTCTGCTTACATTTAACTGCTTGTAAAAAAAATTATCTTCTGTGAGACTACATAAGAGGCTTTTACTATGAAGGACTGCACATCATGACAGTCAGAATATTAATGGTTCTTCTTTTTCCAAATTCAGACTTGTGATAGCTCTGCTTTACGTAATCAAGCTGAGGATAGCAAAGCTGAGATCTACTTTGGGAAGGTGCAATAAGGCTTGACTGACTCACCCTTCCCAAAATCACCACGGGAATGCCAAGCAATGGCTTTCCCACCACCTTCCCTCAGGTACTGGGCAGACTTGACCTAGGCCTGTGGGAAATGTATTTTACAGCATTGTCCTGCAGCAGAACATGTAACATTAGTGCTTTCAAGCAGTTGTGGCTGGATCCCAGGCAATGCCTGGGGAAGGATTTGATGAAACAAAGCTTCATCTGGTGGTACTCACCAATTTGATGGGTACTGAACATGGAATTCTCCAAGGCTCCAGGCCAGAATCATGAAACCAGTGGGTGCAGGATGCCCACAGCCTTTCACAGCAGCCTATCAGCTGCAAATACTGACTGTGTGAAAATAAAAGTCTGCAAACACAGATATTCCACAGGACATGGGAAATCAGTTTTAAAAAATAGTGTACAGCTAGGAAATTTTAGAATATTTAGACTCAAAACATGTTTGTAAAGTATATAACCATATTTTACAATTACTTCTTGCTGTTTCTGGGTGTTTCTTAATTTACCAGTGAATCATTGCCAATGATTCCCTTGTGCTGAGTGCTGTACAAGCCTCTTAATTTCTGTGTTGAGCTCAAGTATACATGTCCTCCTAGAAGAAAGCTTCACAGACTAGAGAGATTTTAGGCCTGAAAATCTGCATTTACTGTCCATCTGGGAGTTAGTTTAGGGTCACAAATATAGTGCTATGGTATTGCAAGACTATATTTTTACATCTCCAAAATTTTACATATCAGCCCCTCTTCAATGTCTGAATTTGTCATATTTTAGAGGATTAAATAATTGGAAAATCAGCTTGATAGATGGAAGTGTTTGGGGGAACAGGATAGTTAGATTCTTTCTGTATGAACACCTGTAATAGAATACAGAAAAATATGAGTTCTATGCCACTGTAGGTCCTTCTTACTCAGGCAGTTCTTAGGAAAATGGGTCAGATCTATTTCTTTCTTTACTTTTTTCTGTAATCAAATAGACCTGTTCTCTGGCTCTTCCAGTCTTTCTTTTACATGTTCATTCCTCTGATTACAAGTGTCTTTTTTTAGGGAGTGGTCCTGAGTTTTTCAGTATCAATAGCTTTGCATGGTTTTAGTTTCTGTAGAAACAGTAGTACAGACCAGTTCACTGAGAATATTATAACTTAGTATATTACATACAAGAAAGGCATCTAATAAAACATGAACAAATCATGCTTCATCCTGCTACAAATCTAATGGGTATGGGGATCTTTCCCCTGAGTGTCTATACCTACAGTTGTCGCCTCTTCAGCAGATCAACCTCTTCTAATAGCTTGAATCATTATTATAAACCAGCATTTGTTACACATTTCAATTTCCTCTCAATCTTCTAGTTTGGTTCTTATACCATGGCCGTATCCAGCCGTGAGCCTTGTTTTGAGGATTGCTTAATTTAGTTTGAATGAGGTCAGCTTGATGAAAATTTCTTCAGGCTTAGAAACATTTTTGTTAATCACAGAAGTTGTAAGTTCCCATCACAGCTACATGCACATCATTAATTGTGGGTTTGCATTCTTTTAAAGTCGACCTAATTGCTTCCTACCTCTACTGCAAATGGTGTAAGTGTCACAACAATAAGAAAAATGTTAGTCTGGGCTCCAGAGGCTTCAGTATGAATGAAAAACTCAGCTGAATTCACTGTCTTCCATAAAAGTATTAATACCCCTGAGTACTGCAATTTATGCCCATGCTGCAGCTAACTTACATCATGTATTTCAGAGGCTTTTCCAGCTTTCCCACTCACTAGAATCTAGCAACCTCCAGCCCTTTTGACTGCAGAGGCAATTCCTTCTTTGTTGGAAGTGATCCCCACTTCAGTCTGAACATAGCCTGGAACAGTGGCTCAGAGATGTGACTTTTCCTAGCCTTGAGTATGCTTGTACTGTGCTTGAGGCACAAAAATACCACTTTAATGTCACCCTAATTGCTGAATGACTGTGCACTATTTTTGTACCTAAGTAGCCTGGGGTTAAATTCTGAGTTGAAAGTTAAAAATATTTTTTACACTGAGATATTTAAAGAAATAAAGGAGACTCAAAAATCATGGAAGTAAAAGAAGGAGAGGATAGAAAATAAAAAGCTGAAAATGCCCCCAAAAGTTTCCCCTTTTTTTTTTCTTTTTTTTCTTTTTTTCTTTTTAATATAAGAAAAAGATAAGTTTATTTAAATTTAGAAAAAATTAAAATATAGATAACTGCACTTGAATTTACTGATTTCAAAAAGGAAAATGCATCTCAAAAACCAATAGCAGAGCAGTGAACTTTTGCATTGAATCCAGCCAGCTTATCCAGACTGTGGTTCTCCCCTTAATGTCTTCTTTCACAGCATGTCTTGCATGTTCACCCTCTGTTGGTTTTGTTCCAAATGATTTACATATCCTTTTTTTGTCAAATAACTAGTGTTACATCCATCACATAACCAAATACAGGTATCCCTCACCATCATCACAGAAAAGATATGCTTCTAGTCACAGGCTAGAGGCAATACATCAATGAAAAATCGCAGAGCGCCATCAGACTCTTGCCATTGTTTTATAAAAAGTGGCTAGTTATTTCCCCATGTGAATATTAACTTAAGAACAGCAGCTATAGAACCCTGGATTTCTGCAATAATCAAGGAATAACCATTTAGTGTAAAATCTCAGTTTCCTCTAAATTGGTCTAACTTTCCATTGTTTTAAAATTCAGACATGAGACAGTAATAGTTCATTTCAGTTGCTGAGCTGATAATTCATGCATAATATAGCTGATAATTTGGCAAGCAAAAGCATCAGGCATGCTGATACCGTGCACACACCTCTTTATCTCCTTTGATTCCTTTGTGTTCTGATATTGCTGAAGGTTTTTTTCCTACTCCATGTTTCATAACAGGAAGGAAGTGAGCTGAAGAGCTATGATTTCCATCTAAACTACTCTCTTTTTGTCTGCACTACAAAAACTAACATCCCTTTGCCAACATTTGCTTAGGCATTTTTCAAATGAAAGGAAATTATAGGAGTGAGAATACAAAAAAGAAGCAAAATCTTCTTTTTTACCATAAAGTGTGCATTGGAAATGAGTGAGTGTCCTACTGTTCAGAATATATATTTGAGCAGTAGGAGACAATGAATGCCCTAAGGATTGTCTCCTGCCTGGTGATTCAGTTGAGCAATCAGAAGACAGAAGACTGTTTGCCTTTTGGAAGGAAAAAAATCAGCCCTTCTTGAGAGGCAGTGGCAAAATTCTTTATTTTCATCTCTCCTGTGATGTTTCCTGGCCTCATTCGACTTTTAAAGTTACATACAGCTATCTTTTCCTCTGTGCTTTCTGGTCCTGTGGTTTTCCCTGAAATGTGTAAGATTCCCAAAGACAAAGCCTTGCAACAGGATCTGTCAGTTCTACCACATTTTGAGAAAAAAATATTTTTTTACAGATTCGCTTTTTAACTACACACAGTAGTGTATACATTTGCTAATAAGAACTTCTTGATGAACAAAGTGGAATCTAAGTGTCTCAGGTTATTGCCTATCTTTAAAAATCCCTAACACAGTTAGTTTCTTTCTTTTCATCTTCTCGTTTCTAAATCAGTTAAGCAATGTCCACATCACATGTTTTGTTTTGTTTTGTTGGGTTTTCTCCTACAGACACAGGAAACTGAGAGCTTTTAAGACAATTTGTTCAACTGATTGACTGGCTGAAGGATAAATACTCTAGAGAAATAGTATAAAGCAGTTGTGGTTTAAGAAAAACTTTGAATCTTGCCAGACATAGTGTTGCTGTAAGATTATTTTAAGTCCACCCCTGAAATTCCTAAAACTTTTATTAAGTGCTGCGCGTTATGGTTCTAACTGATGGCATTTAAAACAGACAACATATTAAAGTTGGGCTGATAGTCCTATGATAATCAAGTAGTGGTAAACATTCCAGTCTTTAAAATAAAGTCAGCACATTCTGTTCTGTAGAGAGACTGAGGGTAAATTTGACAGAAAAAGTGAATTCTTCAGCCAGGAGCTGAGGTCATTTTGCAGACTCTGCTTATGCCACCACAGAGGGACTGTCCCTCACACACAGTTGCTGAAGCCATGAGTGAAATTCAGTTTCAAGCAAAAGAACATCACGAGACCAGGCTGGTTAAAGAGATGTAATGTTCCTAGGGAAAAAGAAAAAAAGAAGAAGAAAAAAAAAAAAAATAACCAAAGAAATGAAAGGAAGAAATACCTCCAGATCTATGTAAATGCAGAATTTGTTTTTCTTTCACAGTTTGATTCTTTTGCTATGAAAACCTGTTATAATCTCATCTTTGCACAAGTTCTTTATAGTATTTTGTGCAACTAGGTAACTATTAAAAAAAAGGAGATAAATAAAATAAACCTCTATTGTAGCAAAACTAAAATCTTATTTAAAAAAAAAAGTCCTAAACTCTAACCATGTACAGTGCAACACTGAAACCAACAAATAATCTGGGCATATTTTTTTAAAAAAGAATAGTTGTTTACTTAACTTTTCTCACAAATGTATCTATTTTTCTTTAATTTACCTTAGACTCAGGAAGGAAAAAAATATAACAAAAGTATAACTGAGATTCTCTGACTCTTAACTCTCATCTTGTTGATAAATTAATTGAAGAAGATTTAGTAAAAGAAAAAAAAAAGAAGAAAAAGGGAGCAAAATTCTCCCCCAAGCATAACAGGTGGGGGAGAGCTTTTTGGTGGGTCCTTAGCTTTTTGGTGGGCCACAGCAGGTAAAGGCAATTTCTGTAGTAAATGGATGATAAACACATTAAATAATTGGCAAAATCAAATAAATGCCGGACCACATCCAATTCACCAAAAAATGGTTCTTTGTAAGGGAGTCAGCTGGGAAAAGCAAGTGTAAAGAAGGTGGGATGGGATCTGAGTTTCTGTCCTTTAACCATGCGGGAACTGTTCTCCATCATGCACTTTATCAGGAAAGAATATTGAAAACTTTTTGCACTCCTACACATATTCATACTTTTATTCTGTACCTATCCATTCATGTATTCTGCTCTAATTATGGGTTTACTGCCACTTCAAGAAGATTTTTCAGGCATCAGCCCAGGGGTATTGTCTTAAATATTCTATCAAAATATTTGCTTGCCAACAATCTGTATACAAAAATAAATACAAGGGTTTAATTTTAGTTGCAAAAAAGCAGATGCAGAAGAAAACCTCTCCATCATGATGCAGATTTCACTATGTTTTCATTGCCTGAAGCAGCAGTTTGAACTCATATACATGCATCCTCTTCTAACTCTGGTCATCCTTCAGTACAGAAATGACACACGCTTCTATATCACATGAAAGTTAAATTCCTTACAAGTTATTTCAGCATTCTCTATCTTTTTCAATAATCTTATTTTAAGCAGGGTTGAACAAAAGGAGTTAATTTTCTCTGCCATAATCAAATACCAAATTAGGAGGAAATCTCAGTGAATTAAAAGCTGGTGTCATGGCTGTTATGGTAAACACAGCTTATATGTTTCATATTTTTTTCAAAAGCAGAGAAAACAGGACTTGAAATTTAGTCTGCCATCTAATACATGTGAGACAGAAAATTGCCCTGGAGCACTGTGGGCTTGGCAGCAGTAAAGGCCAGCAGCATCCTGTGATGCATCAGCAAGAGAAGAAATACGATTTTTCTACCCTCCTCAGCATTTTTAGGCCACACCTGGAAAAAATGTTTGGCTCTCTCCCAAAGTTCAGGAGAAGTGCCAAAAAATGGAGAGGGTCCAACAGAAGGCCACCAAAATGGTGACAACACTGGAGAACTTCACATACAAAGAAATATTGGTGGAATTGAATTTTTTCAACCTAGGAAGTTCAAGAGGAACTTAATCACACTCTACTAATGTCAGTGTATGTTTATGAAGAAGTAGAAGGTACTCTTTTTACAAAGGATCCTGGCAACAAGACAAAGAAAATAACAAGGAGAATAACTTCATAAGAAATTCTCTGTGCATGTAAGAAAAACATTCCTCACCATGAGAACAACTGAATATTGCCCAAAGAAGTGGTGGAAGCTCCTACATATGAAGCATTGAATACATGAGTTAATAAGGACCTGGAAAACTTTGTCTAAAGATTTGCATTCAATAGAAGGTTGAAACAGGTTCCCAGAGATCCCTTTTAACCTTTTAGTTAATGACTTCTGAATTATTTAGTTTTTCCTTTTTGGTATTCTTGCTCTATTTTTGAAGATCTTCTATTTTTCCTAAAATTACTCTTATTTTTTGAAATTAAATATATATATATTTGAAGTACACAGAAAGAAAATGTATATGGTGTATTGATACTCAGTCCCTCTGCTGAATTTGAAAGAGCATGAGAGAAATCTGTGAAAGAAAAATGAGAATGTGCTCTTTATCTGACTCAACTGTTCATGTAATTTCCACAGGAGAAACATATAATGAGGCTTTGAATTTAAGCTACGCTGCCTCTGGGTTTCCCCCTCCAGTTATCAGGCTGAAACTCGAGTCACATTACACTTATACAAGAGTGGGATTACATTCCCCTAATGGGGTAGGATTAAGCCAAAGGAGGTGGAACAGCTTTCAAAGGAGCAACTTCAACACAGGGGGCCAAATTCTACTCTCAATTACACACATGTGACTGTCACAGTGATTTCAATGGGGATACTCAGGTGTAACCAGAGGTAGAATGCCTTTGTGACATGGAGCAGATGTGAAAAATCCAAGTGTAGACTAACCACGAGCATCTAACTTTCAAACAGTCACTGTATTGTGGCTGGCAAGCAATGGAGCTTTAAATAGGATCATGATCTACTGCACTCAAATGTAAAACTTCTTTCCATACTGAATTCATCTTCAGCCTTTTACAGCTGCTATAAAGTACAATAAAACTAGAATAACAGACACTGAAAAATGAGGGTGAGATTCTGAAAGGTGAGATTCTCTTCTCAAAGACCTTACAATTTCTCTGCTTGTTGAATCATTTGTCTTGCCTCCAGCAATACATCACCTGTAGTGTTGGGCTGTGATCAGAACTGCTTTCTGTCTCCCTTTCTTTTAATTCTTGCAATTTTAAAAGTCAATGTCTTATTTTTTCTATCTTAGAGAATTTTCTCGCTGATCTGTGCATTTCTCTTTCTGTATAAGTTAGCAAGTGCAATAGAATAGTAATGAAGGTTCTGGGTTTGAAAAATTTATGTAACTAAAAGAGATTTTAACATGATTCAAAATATGGATCCCTCATTTGAAATGTACTGGACAAATTTTGCAGTAAATTTCATCAGTGTCTGCAGAAGAATTTAAATTCCACAATTCAGGCCAGCAATTTGCCAGAGTGCTAATAAATTGTATCATAAGTGTCTGAGCTACAGGCATTTTGAAGGGAAGGGAGAAATACCAATAGAAAAGCAAATTGCTGCCTGGAACATTGCTGTCCAACCTGTCTGTCTAGGATCAGCTCATCTGATGTAAAAGACAAACCCTATGAGCCATGCTGACAGAATGAATCATGCCATGGGCAGTGCAGCTGCCTGTTGCCCCAGAGGGTGAACCACAGAGCTTTGACTGTGCCTGCAGGAGCTGCACAGCCACCAGAGAGGGAGCACACTGAGATCCCACTCATGGTCACACTGCAGACCACGGGAGAAAGAAAGGGCAAGGAGAACTAATCTGGCAGTAAATAGGGATTTCTTCTAAATCAAAAATTTAAATCCAGGTATCCCATGTTATCTTGTATTAAAGTTTTAGTCACCACAGAAATTATTACCGTTGCATATTTTGTTTCCCTAAGAAACATTCCTATAATTCTTTAATCAAATGATTTTGCTATCACTTTTTGAGAACTGACTGCTTCTACCTCCACAGCCTGGTACTGAAAATCAGAAAGGTAAAATCAGAATCCAAAATTAGGAATAGATGTGACACATCAGTGACACAACCCATATTTGGACCATACTCTTAAAAAGTTATAAGTCAGAAAAGACTTGTCTCTGGTAATGCTGTGGCTCTATAATGTTCATGTCTCCAGCAACAAGCTTCATCTCTCACTACGCATTAGCCACCCAAACTTTGCATATCTTATCAAAATCATCCAGGAGACAAGTCAAGGTAAGCCAATTAAAACTGGAATGTTGGGACATGACAAGAGAAGACCTCTAGGTTTATGCTAAAGTATCTTGTCAGAGGAACCAGGGCAGGACCTAGAAATTGTCCAGTACAGCCCAACTTATATCTTTAAAAGTAGGATAAATCATTAATCTGAAAAAACCAGAAGACTGCCTCTTCAATGTATTTGGCAGAACACGAGAGGAACCATGCAGCTACTTCAGGAAAGCCAGAAAGATTAAGCTGTCTCCATTTCAGGTTTTGACACAGCTGGTCAGATGCTCCTGAATTTCACTAATATTTGCTAAAGCCATCTAAAACTGCTTCACTGGTACCATACAAAGAAAGCACTACATCCTTTCACCCACATCTCTGTAACATATCATAGATTCAAATTCTAATTTTCATACTAAGTTACAACAGAAAATTAATACTGAGTAATCAGTCTATTTGACAAGAAAAATAATACGAGTAGTTAAGCAGAATATAAGTCAATCATCTCTCTAGGGGAACCAGACAATACCTACACAAATAACGTACTTATTATAATGCAGAGAAAAATAATTGAGAAAATTATTTTACAAATAATGTTTGAATAGTACTCATCTTAACCCTGGTTCACACAGATGTCACTAAAATTTACTATACCTGACTGCTCTTTACCATTGTGATTAACGCTAATAAAAAAATCTAGTGGTGTTTTATAACGTTGTCAAAAAAAAAAAAAAAAAAGAAAAAGAAAAACCTGCACAGGGCAAGTGGGTGAATAAAAATTTGCAGCATTGACTTGGAGTCATAAATATTACTGATTAATAAAGTGTGTCTCCTGTGATATAATTACTCTTCCCACTGTTTATTCATTTGGGGCTTGATTGTGAATGGGTGGAGTTAGTGGTATTTTACCTTAAGTAGGCACAAAGATGCACTTGGGTCTTTTTGGAAAATACTGAATAAACAAATCTCAGTGATATTCAAAATGTGTAAGAATCATGAACACCTTCATAGATTTAAATCAAAAAAAAATCATAGACATTCTCTTTGTATTTTTCTTTGGAACCAATTTAAATCATGCCTTGTCATGGCATTCTCCCTGTATTTTCTAAGAAATGTGTAATTTATTTCAAAAAACGATTCAAGAATAATTTTCTTCTCAGCAGAGAACACGAAAATCATAAACTCCAGGTTCATGAAAGATTTTGATAATGAGAGGTCTTGAAAGTTGAGCAATGAGGAAGAAATAAAAGAATTCATGGGGATAGCATTTCTACCATCTGTTTATTCTGTGTCTTTGAGTGAGATGCTGAGTTGTTCCATTCTTCAGTATGTACTTAGATGGCTCCTGTTAGTGACTGCAATTCCAAGAGAATGGGCAGATATTAGTCTACAGTTTTATTTTTGTATTATAATTTAATTCAAAGGTAGAAAGGCTGTGATAATTATGTTCTCTCAGTGGCACATTTGTTCTGTGATCATATTGGCTTAGAAGTTTTAATAAAACAGAAGAGCAAAGGAAGTAATTTCATTGGAGGAGTTATTTTTGATATTAATTTAATAGTTAAAAGACGGTATCTAAACTGTTTGTTTTGAATATTTTATGTTTTCTCCAGATAATGACAAAATAATTCCAGATGTGTCAAAACCCAAAAGACCAAAAAGAAGATAATGGGTGTTCTTGAGACAAGAAGGAATAGCTTTAAAAATCATATTGAACATAACATGACTTAAGACTAGAGGAAATTGTCTGCTATAGAGATACATCATTAGGTAAAGTGTTGTACTTCAAGAGTGCTGAGTTTGCCATAATCCTTTTTTTCTACTGTTTTGGTGTTATTCAAAAAAAAAAAGCTTCTTTAAGAAGGCTGACCAGGGATTGCAAAGTCACAGAGGGAATAATGCAAGTACTGAAGCAGGGTACAGAGACAAATTTTGGTCAAAAACTGATATGGAAATGGGAGACCTAAGGAATTCTGTCCCTGCCTCTAGGTTAGGTGCCCTCACATTTTCACAGCATCAGGACATGTGTGTTGATACCACACTTCTGCCTACTGCCCTTGTGTACAAGGAGACCACACCCACCTCTACCAGGAGCACACCAGGATGAGGAGAAAATGCCATTATCTTGGCTATTAAAAAGAGATTTGTTCAAAAGGCTGAGTTCAGTAGAAAAAACAAAAACTCGCATCAGTACCACTGAACTGTTCTTAGTATATCTGTAAAGAGTCTGTGGGTTTATAGTGATAGTGGTCTCTTGTAAATATTTTACTAGTTGAGTTCTAAATGTCATAATTATATAGGTTTTCTTTTTTCTCTAGTGGGAATAGGAGTAGAAATACAGTTTTCATTTGAAATTGTCACTTTTCCTAATGTTTTATTGCTGCAGTGCATGAGAACATATTTTTGTAGTTAGCACAGAAAAACTCCAGGCTGGGGGTAGTATACCATGATGATGATATATACAAGACATCAGATGCCACATCTTGAGTTTCACTCTTCTTGGAATTATTTTTAATCCAATCATTTATCATTTACTTGTCTTGGAGCAATAGAGGTGGTTTTTTTGTGGTTTTTTGTTTGTTTGTTTGGGGGGGTTTGTTGTGGGTTTTTTTTTGTTACAAAACCTATCCCAATTTTTTCTAATTTTCTGAATCCTATCAGGTTATGCCAATTCAGTTCATGCCTAAGTTAATATATTTGGACAAAATCCTGAATGATAAGAAGGAGGCGTTGCCCTTATCAAGGTTTTTGAAATACGGTTTCCTTAGGAATGACCTTCACTGAGGGTACATTCTGTGCATACAAAGAGCAGAGCCATTAATAAATTATATACAATGTAGGACTTGAAAAATACATACAAGGTAGACAAGGCTTTGTAGTTTGAAAGAGCTGCATGAAACTGTTAATATATGATGAGACATGAAATAAAAGTAACTGACCATACAATAAGAGTTTCTAGAAAATCTAGTTTTGAATGGAAATAAAAATCAAAGAGGGAAGTTAGCATGATAATGTTACTTGATAGCTTTTATCAAACATTAGAAATAAAAGTAGCAAAGTCATTCAGAGTTAGCAAAAGGAGAGGTTATAGTAAATATTGAATGGAAATCTTTTTTACATGAAAAATTCAAACTACAACTTCAAGGATAGTAGATGAGAATGGTACTTCATACAGATTATATTTATATAGATAAATTGATCTTTAAAATATTCAAATAACTATTAAGATAGTTGTTTTAAGTGTTACAACATTATCAATCAGTTGAAAAGATTTAGACATTTTACTACACAGAAATACTAAGTTTAGTTTCAAACAGAATGATTAATCTCTGCTAACAGTTGCATAGTTTAATGGGAACAAACAAACTGTGGGTATTATATGTGCTGAAAAAAAGGTGATCTGAGTCTTTCAAGAAGGAGAACTTTGAGGAGGTGTCAAGAACCATCACCCTCGGTGAAAGAAAAGCAGGGGATGTCAAGTACCTTCACATTTGAACAAATGAGTCAAAACTTTATTTTAATAAGGAGGACAAAGGCTAGAAATTGCAAGGATTCAATTATCCTGCAAGTGAAGTCAGTAGAATGAGATTCTGTGCCATTCAATGAGACAAGACTGAGTCCTGATCAAAAACTACAGCACCACATCTGACAAGGTACTTTTATCCTGCTTCTAGCAAAAGCATAAAAAATCAAGATGCATACAGACTGACCTATCCCTGATAGATCCTTCTAGATTTCAATACTGATTTTATTCCTTAGGCAACCTATTTACCCCTCAATACCCATTAAAACTTGTGACAGTGAGCACTGCAGAATTAATAATTGTATGTTGCCTGAAAAAAATGCTACTTATTATTTACCTTTATATCTGCTGCCTGATAAACTGGAATAACTCAAGAGATAAATATTTTATTCTTTGTCTTTGACTTATCCGATATTGTGGCTAGCCAAATCTGACAGATTAAAAATAGTTGGAGGGGTGGTGCTGTTGTCAGGGTTTTGTGGGGTTTTTTTGGGTGTGTTTTTGTTGTTGTTGTTGTTGTTGTTGTTGTTGTTTTTGTTTTGTTTTGTTTTGTTTTGTTTTGTTTTGTTTTGTTTTTGGTTACTTAGACCATGGGATTTGTTTTGGGAAGCCTGGTCTACTGGGGGCCTATGGTGTCCACATGACAAAGAAAGAGAAAAAGCATCTTTTGTCATGGAGTTTCCAGGCTGATGAAGTGGGCTTTAAACTATATTTGTTGTGGGAGGGGGACATCCATCCATCCCAATCCTGCCAGCCAGATGCCACCACCTGCAATGGACATCAGGAGCAGCTCAAAGGTATTTCAGCTGCTTCAGACAGTGAGTCAGCATTATACACATGGCTCAGATGCCTGTACACAAACACTCTACTATAGGGAGCAAGAAGAATTAGGGACTTGCACATGCCTGTGTGGATATGATACCAATGACACCACAGAGACATGGTGGGATGGCTCCTATAACTAGAGTACTATTGTAGAAGGTTGTAGGCTTTGTAGGAAAGACAGGATAGTGAGACGAGGAGACAACCTTCTAGGTCAATGACTGACTGGGAGAGTATGGAACTCTGCCTGCAGTGATGGAGGAGTGGACCAGAAGCTTGTAGGTGAGGGTTAAAGGGAGTACAGGAACAGAGGATGTCCTAGTGGGGATTCTGCTACAGGCCACCCAATCTGGATAGTGTGGATGAAGCCCTCCATTGCCAGATAGAAGCAGCCTCACAGTCCCAAACCCTTGGTCCTCATGGGGCTCTTCAACAGCCCCAGTATCTGTCTGCAGACAACACAGAAGGGCCCGAGCCATCTAGGAGGTTCCTGGAGTGTGTCGATGGCAACTTCCCCACAGAAGTGAAAGAGGAGCCAACAAGGAGAGGTATGATTCTGGATCTTGTGCTCAGCAACAGGGAGGAGCTGATGGGGAAGGTGAGGCTCCAATAGAGCCTTGGCTGCAATGACCACCATGTGGTAGAGCTCAAGATCCTCATGGCAATGAAGAGATTGTGTGGCAAGCTAACTGCCCTCAACATCAGGAGAGCAGGATTTGACCTCTTTAAGGACCTAATCAGTATACTTCCAGGGGACAGAGTCCTGGGGGGCCAAGGGGGCCAAGAATGTTGGCTATTCTTTAAGGACCTCCTCCAAGTTCAGGAACAATGCGTCCTGACAAGGAAGAAATCAGGCAAAAATGCCCAGGAGTTCCCATGGATGGATAACGAGCTGTTGTGCAAACTCAAATTAAAAAAATATAGGGAACTTCCACAAGTTGGAAACACAATAGGTGGTCTGGGAAGAATGAAAAGGACCTCATTTATGAAATGAAAAGCTTCTCATTTATGTGAGAAGCTAGGGATAAGCTTAGGAAAGCTAAGGTCCAGATAGAGTTGAGTCTGGCCAGGTATAGCCAGGAAGGGCTTCTTAGGTATCTTGCAAACAAAAGAAAGACTAGGGGTAATGTGGGCCCATGCTGGAAGGAAACAAGAGACAAGGCTACTTTGCCAAGCAGAAAGCTGAGGTTCCCAATGCCTTCAGTGCCTCAGTATTCAACGGCAACTGCTTCAGCCACATTGCTCAACTTGGGAAAAGCAGATGCAGGCACTGGAAGAAAGACCCTTCAGGCACCGTAAGAGAGGATCAGGTTCAAGACCATTTAAGGAGACTGAATGTGCCCAAGTCCAATGAGATTCATCCATGGGTCTTGAGAAAAGCAGCAGATGACATTGCCAAGACACTCTTCACCATTTTTGAAAAATTGTGGCAGTCAGGTGAAGTTTCCAATGACTGGAAAGAGGGAGATATAAACCCCATTTTTAAAAAGGAGAAAATGGAATACCCAGGGTACTACAGATCAGTCAGTCTCACCTCTCTATCAGGAAAGATCATGGAGCAGATTCTCCTAGAAACTATGCTAATACATATGGAAAAAAAAGAGATGGTTGGGAACAGCTGATGAGGCTTTACTAAGGGCAAACCATGCCTGACAGAGGTGGTGATCTTCTTTGATGGGGCTACAGCCTTGGTGGACATAGACAGAGCAACTCACATCATCTACTTGGATCGGTGCAAATCATTTGACACAGTCCCACCGGCCATCCTTGTACTGGAGAGACATGGATTTGATGGATGCACCACTCTGGATAAATAACTGGCTCAGCATAAAGTGTTGTGGTCAACAGCTCATTGTGCACTGTCTCTCTCATGGAGACCAGGGATGAGTGGTGTCCCTCGGGGTGGGTCTGGGGCCGATGCTGTTCCACACCTCTGTCAGGGACACAGGCAGTGGGGTCCAGGCACCCTCAGCAAGTTTGCTGCTGGCACTGAGCTGTGTGGGGCAGTGGACACAGGGGAGGGAAGGGATGGCATCCACAGGGACCTGGACAGGCTGGAGAGGTGGGACCATGCAAACCTCAGGGAGTGCAGCAAGGCCAAGGCCAAGGTCCTGCACCCGCACTGGGGCAATCCCAGACACAGCCCCAGGCTGGGCAGAGAAGGGATTGAGAGCAGCCCTGTGGGGAAGGGCTTGGGGGTGGTGGCTGATGAGAAACTCACCATGAGCACACAGTGAGTGCTCACAGCCCAGAAAGCCACGGGAATCCTGGGCTGCATCCAAAGGAGCATGGCCAGAGGGCCAAGGAAGGGGATTCTACTCCTCTGCTCTGCTCTTTTGAGACCTCACCAGGCACACTGTCCAGCTCTGGGGCCCCAAAAATAAGACATGGAACTGCTGGAACAAGTCCAGAGGGCCAAGAGAGGAGGGCCAGTGTCATTGATAAGGGCAATAAGCCATCTTCCCCTTGAAGACAGGCTGAAAAATTTGGGGCTGTTCAGCCTGGAGAAGAGAAGGTTGTGTAGAGATCTCATAGCAATCTGCCAGTATCTGAAGGAGCCTACAGGAAAGCTGGAGAGAGACTCTTTGTCAGGACCTGTAGTGCTAGAGCAAGGAATAAAGGCTTCAAAGTGAAAGAAGGAAAATTTAGGTTAGATATATAGGAGAAATTTTTTACTGCAAGGGTGGCAATGCACTGGAAGAGGTTGCCCAGAAAAACTGTGGATGTCTCATCCCGCACAATATTAAAGGTCAGGTTAATTGGGGCATTGAATGGGAAGTGCCCCTGTTCCTGGCAGGAGGGTTGGCACCAGTTGATGTCTCAGGTCCCTTCTAAACTAAAGCACTCTGTGATTCTAGGATTATTAGGGCCAATTATTTTATGGTGGAAGAGCTTTCACTTTCTTCTCTAAGAGTATTTTAAGACTAATTGTCTTTCTGGATGTAAATTTAGTTTCCTTCTAAAAGTGTGTTGGGTTTTTACAGCAGACCTTTCATTTATTTATTTTACACACAGTACTGTAGTACAGTATTGGTTTCCTTTACAGTAAAAGGACTATTAAGTAAAATATGGGGTTTACTAAAACTTCAGCATACAGAAACATAGGTACAGAACCTGTGTATCTGCTAAGAATGCAAATGTACTCTGATTTTACAGGTATTTCCAAAGAGAAAAAAATACATGCTATTTTCAATTTTGCAAGGGATTTACTACAGCATGGGCTTATGTTCAGTTATCTCTTCCTCAGAAACCTCCAGCAGGTCCTATTTCCAGTGAGGTATTGTGTAGGATCGTGTTTATAACCCATCATCAATGGTGGCTAGTCAGTCCTCTGTTGCTCTCGTCAAGAGCAGTTGCTCATGTCAGGCCTCAGTGCCCACGCAGATGGCAGCAGTTTTCCGAGGGAGTATGAAGTGTAACAGTAACTGGCCGTGTCAGTGTGAGACTGCTCTGTTTCTGTGACTTTCTGTTTCCTTACCTGTTTGGGGACTCACCAGATACAAGATGTGTTCTGCTGCTGCTGCTGCCCTACGGAGCTCAAGCATGATTTCTGCCTGCTGCTTTTGAGGAAAACAGCACTTTGGCTTACTTAATGAAATTAAAGTCTCTGTGGATGTTTGTTTTACATTATACATTCTTACAAAAATGCGATTCTTCAGGGTCAAATTCTGGTTTATATCCATCAAATTGTATTCATACCAGTGAAATTAAGCAATATGAAAATGAAAGTAGTAAGTCACCATCTGTCTCTATACCCCAAGACATAAAAAACCCTAGAATATATTTGATTGTGTAGTTATATTTAAAATACATAATGTTAGTCTGCACATTTGAGTAAACTTGCAGTCTAGCATATCATGACAAAGAATTAATAGTGTCATAACACTGGCATATGATAGAAACACTGTAAGTATTTTTTACAAAGCAAACATTGTCTTTAAATGAGAGCACACAAGCTAGCTGAAAGAAGAAACAATTAGAGATTTATTTAATATTAAAAAGCAGAAAAAGCAAACTGAAGTCCACAACAGCCTTCCAGCTTGGGTGGGTTTCATTTGATCCTTAGAAAAGTATACAAAGCCTCACACTCTGATCTTCTGCTGTATAATGCTACACCAAGTAGAATCTCCAAACCTCAGACAGACAGCCTTCCTGTAGGAAAATCCCTAACTTTTCTTTGTAATTATGAATCTTGCTAGGGGCAAGAAGAAAGAACATTTTAGTGATTAAGCATAGGATGGATTCTTTCAAAACGTCTTTGAGGAGGGTTATCGTAGTCATTAGATATGTAGTATTTTTAAACATCCTGGATCAGCTCTTCAAACTATGCCCCAGCTTCTTTGTGTTGTGGGTGTGGTACAAGAGAAAGAAACTGCTCTTGCAGGTCTCTGTCACACCTCCATGAGCTTGTGTTGTGTTGTGAACCTGGACACAGCAGTGTACCTAACAAGACAAAATGTGAGAAGGAGGAAAACTGCTACGGTTTCCTCACTTGCATTTAAACTCTGGTTTACATGGTATTGAACTATTCTGTAGCATATCTATTATATGATGATGAAAAATATGGTCAGAATGAACTCCTAATCATTAAAACCTCATTATTCTGGGAAAAGAAACCATGACATTGCCCTTCTGCTCTGCTCACCCTTGTCCTTGGCTTCACTGTTTTATTTTTAGTGAATAATAGTGAAAATAAAGCATATCTTTCCACAAGCTGCTAAATATTTATATTGACTACATCACCACACCACTACTTTCCATAACATTGTAGCTGATCATTTTAAACAGTTCGAACAACACTTTCCATTAAAAACCCTGGTGAGATTCTTTTGCAGTCTCTGATGCAGCCTTTCATTGCCAAGAGATTTCTCCTAATATTCATGGAGTCAGTTGCAGTACAAATTGCAATTATTATCCAAATTATACCTACAATGTGCTTTTTTAGTCAAGTCTACCTGTCTAAAGCTGCTGGTGTTTGACTGACTCTGTAGAACTGAATAAAGCAAGGATTACCAAACTTAATTTGAAGAGGTTACAGCACTTGGAGCTCTGTGTAAGGTCAAGTTCTTGCACAGAAACTGTTCAATTGTTCACACACTGCACTGAACAGTTGCATAGCAAATACAAGAGTTTGGAAAGTTCTCAGTAAACTGTGGTATTCCTGATACAAATATGTCAAGGAACTTCTGACAAGCTCAGGAAAAGCAGACCATATCTACTAGTATTCAAGAAAGAAACACAATTACTGACTGAAGAGAAAATCTGTATAACAGCTATTACAGACACAAAGAGAATACTTTTGAAAATTAAATATTCTAACTCTAACCTCAAAGTAGAAAATAACTTTGCAAAGATGGACACAAAACCTTACCCATGTCTCTCAAATAATTACCTCTTCCTCTACAATCTCCTCTTCCCCACTCCCCAAGATGACTTGGTCATGTAGGGCAGGTCAGTGTATTCTGACTACATTGGCAGCAGGCAATACCAGAGAATAACAGAGAACTCAGAATGAGAGACTTGGAAAAACTTTCTGCCAGGCATTTCTTTTCCATTTTCATATTGTGTCTGCTCAAACTTATAACCAGCTCCTGCAGGTTTCAGGTGTGGACAGGTTGTGCAGGTAGATGCCAATGTTTTCATGCACACAGGTCGAAATTATGCTTTAAAGCTCCACTTGGAGACCAACCAGTGGCTAGCAGAGCTCTATGAATACTGGTCTCATGTTCCCAGCAGGGTATAATGCTCAGTGAACACAGATGGCACTCTGAGTTGTAGCAGAGAGTGACAAATCTGCTGTAACAGATCATCGCAAAGACATGTGCCAGGACATAGACCACAAGAGCATCTTCAAACATTGATAACAAATGTCTTAGAAATAAATTAAGGGGAAGAATTCTGGGGAATCTGCCTTTCATCTGCTGAGATGGGATCACCTAGCTGCAGTCAAAATAACAATGCTGCTTCCAGTTCAGCAGCCAGCAGAGTCCCCAGTGAGCAGGGCAGGTAGAAGCTCTGCTCTACCTGCTGGAAGTATCCTCCAAGCTGTGGCAGTTCCTTCAGCTTGATTCAGACCAAGCTGTAGCCAGACAGCTTGCAGTCATTTCTCAGTGTCACTCACACACTGGGCAAGCAATGACCAAGTTAAATGAGGCAGAGATTCACAGTCTCCCTTTTCCATTGCAGGAGCCCTACAAACCACTCTGGTGCTGCTGAAAGGTGGAAGCTGCCCAGATCTTTCCTCCTGTGGAGACTTTGGACTTCTTCTGACACTGCAAACACCCTCCACAGTGGTATCCACCCAAAGAGGGGCAGAGGTGTTTAAGCAGTTAGGGCCCAAAATGGGATTCTCAAAACTTTGTTTAGATGATGACCATTCCCAGAGAAGAATGACCTATGCAGAAGACCCAGATTTCTATGCTGGACTTTCTTAAACATCTCGAGCTCTGCCTGCAGGGATGCCTACTCTGTTTCTGCCAAGATACATACTTCAGGCAAAAGACATCCTGCAAATTATAGAAACAGAAAATCATTATATTTGGAAAAGATCTCCAAGAACATTGAGTCCAACCAAACGGACTCAAAGATGCTTTCCGTGACAGAGGTTTCCACCTTCAAGCTCTTGATTCCTCTCTCCAGCCTCACCTCTGCTGTTGAATAATTTCAGTGAGTGGGATGGAAGCATCCCACCAGACACACAGGAGCTCCACACGTACACAGGACTGCCTTGGATGGTGGAGGGATGCATGGCTTTATTTGGCATGGAGGGAGCTTGAAACCAGGTTTGCCACGTCCTAGATAAATACTGAAATCACTCATCACTTTTAGAGAAGGGGGAGCCACTGTTCCAGGCGTCTTCTGAAGTTAAAAGAAATATCTTGCAAATCTCAATTACAAAACAAAGCAAAACAAAACAAATCATTACTGTGTGCACTTAAGAAAGAGCCTTGGCTGTAAATTCTGAGAGGTGTGGGGTGACTCCCAGTAGCACTAGGGCCCATGCTCTTTACCAGCAGAACCTTTACAAAGAGGGTGCCGTGTGGTGAGTCTCAGCTTTATGGACAGAGGCTTATATTCTGTAATATCACATACATGGATCCCATGCTGATTGAGGAGATAGAGAAGGTCCAGGCAGAGCTTTGCCCAAGCAAACCACAATATCCTGCACATAAATGAGCCTGCAGCACTGGAGTAGGAACACCCTGTGCCAGAGGAAGGACAGAGAGTGTGGGAACTCAGGGCGAGCAGTCGGCCAGAGCCGGGCTCGCACATCTGGAGAGCTCCAGGTCACAGCCCAGGCAGTGAGTGGGAAAAAGAGCAGCAATGCACTAGGGCAAGGGCAGGCAGCCACATGCCTGAGAACAGAAAAGTTTCAGCTCCCTGACTCAGATTCCTAACAGCCACTCTGGAGGGGCTTTCATGAGGAGAGAGAGAGCATGGACAGAAACACAAGCCCAGTCCTCCCCACCAGTGCTCTATTTCCAGTGTTACAAGGCATGATGAAGTTTATCAGGGACACCTAAACTCTATCCATCATCCAGGAATCACTGTGGGCAGTGCCTCTTCACACACAGATGTGAATTTAAGTCAGCTCTATGCTTTGGGAACTATCCTGCCACAACTTTTTTCAGCATCCCTCCAAGGAAGAGGGCATCTGTCTAACCATCCCCACCAAAACCAACTCAGTTTATGTTGAAGAGGAAGGAAACATTCTTTCCCAGAGAAGTTCTGCTGGCTCTTGACACCAGCAAAACCCTTCTGGAGCCCATGTATGTCAAGACTGTGCCATGAAAAAAGAGCTCCAGTACCAGAGAGCATTGTCAGGGTATCACAGACTCTGTGGAATGACACAGGCAGACATAAACCACTTCCAACCTCCCTTCTTCTCTTCCATGTTTTTTTTTTTTTTTTTTTTAATTCTATTTACCAATTTTCTGTACCTGGCAGTTTCACTGACCTAACTGGAATCACTAATTATTTCTTCTTTTTAGACTCCACAGTCACAGGAGTTCATCCTCTGGCTCTATGCACTTTTATTGTCAAATAAAAAATATAAAACGATGATTGACTAAAGGGCAACTCAGATTAGCATCACCCCAATTACAGAAATGATTAAGGACTGGATCAGGTAACTCACCAAATTTAATTCATCATTAACTGGTTAAATTTTCATTCTCTGCTAGATCAACAGCTGCTTTAATTACTGCCTTTTTTCCAGCACTATATTAAAATGTGTATCAAAACTAAAAATATCTCCTAAAATATAAAGTATAGAGTTATCTTACTAAATAATTAAAGGCAAATAAAACTCTAGTGAATGAACATATTGCTTTAGTGACTAAAATGGGCAGACAAGCATTTGACCTTGCAGAGCAAAATTTTCAGTTTTCAGGGGGTTTCCCATCCACACTCAGTCCTTGCAATATAAAATTTGCACTGATAGTTGCAATGCAACTCCTCATGCTCTTTCATTCTTAATTCCCACTTCTTCTATGAGGCACTTAGTGAATGAAGAGACCAAATTCTCCTGCAAAAGTTGGCAACAAATTCACCATAGAAACAGGAATAAGTGCAGAGCTGAAAAAATTATTTTATTGTAATTTAGCATTTATAAGACAAGAAGCTTTCAGTGCATATTAGACCATTATTATTGCAGAGTTGTATTAACATCACTGTGTTGTTTTATTTACTTTTATGGGCTACAAAGGTTACATAATTGCTCTAAGGACACGAGAGGAGAACAGTTCATTGTATTAGGCACTACATATCTGTGGAAGAGACATAAGCATCCTCAAATAAATACCTGCTTAAATGACACAATTATTTCAGAAAGAAGGGTTTTTCTATAGGCAAAATATTCACAAGTGAAAATGTCAAACTGATGAAGAATAATTTTGATTTGATAGTTGTAAGAAGTAGTATCTGTCCTTCATAATCTTCTGGGTTTGTTTGGTTTGTGGTTTGCTTTTTTTTCTTGGTTGATTGTTTTGTTGGTTTTGTGTGGGGGTTTTTTTATTTTTTTTGTTTGGGGTTTTTTTGGGGGGTGGGGGGAGGTATTGGGGACCAGGGGAGAGGTTGGTTTTTTGGTAATGATCTAGTAAGTCAAATTAAAACTGCAAGTACCCTTGCCTAATGTAGTGAGTTTTGGAGAACAAATACACTGTGACTGAGATCCCAAATGTTGAAATTTCACTTCCAGGACTAATTTAATGACCTGCTTTGAAGTACCTTATAATAGTATTGGTACCACAAAGAAATATGATACGTAACAGTCCTTGCAGAAATCTAAATGTTCTTTTCTTTGCTATTATATCTGGCAGGGACTGCTGACTTTGAAATGGGATGGGTTCAACTGAATTGAGGACACGTGACTCTCTAAAAGTCCATTGGGGCTTTACTCAGAAAAAACCAAAAATTTAGATCAGAGCAAAAAACAGCTGTGCTTATTGGAATGACAGGCAAAGATTCATTGAAAGTTAATTCATTAGAAGAAAAACTGTGGACAGAGATTTCAAAACATACTGCTCCTGTATGAACAGTGGGAGTTAGTTGTTTTCCTAGTTTACACTGCTTAGTAAACCAGTAAGATCTGGACTCAATGCTTGACTAAAACACTTTTATTTAAGCTAATACAACAGCTTGAGCTTTCTGGTCACAAAGTGCTCAGTCCTGATCATCTTGGCTTAATTATCAGAACTACCTACAGATTTCAGAGAGAAAAGGCCCAGACCTGAATAAGATTACTTGAGTAACTGAAAAAACTTTAGCCTTTCAAGTGCCCATTTTGTCAAAAGGAAACCCTGCACCTTTAGAACACCTCAGATCCCATTGGCTGTCCTGTGTGTGAAGCTTGGGATCATTCTGCAGCAACACATTGGGCAGCTGCCGAGCTCAGAATGAGCTTGAGTCATTCCAGTAAGGTCAGTCCTGCAAAACCTTCCTTACTTCACATCACAAAGGGGAAATACATGCCACTTAGACTTTCAGACCTGGTATGGGGCTAATTTCATTAGGTTTTGCCAAGAGTTCTCTCCCTTAAAATATAATATAGGTAACTTCTATGTAGTCTTCTACCCCAGGTCTTGCACATATAAAATTTCTCTTAGGCAGCAATAAGCGAGACAGGGAGCAGTTGTTTTATTTTACAATATTCTCTACATTCAGAAGAGTGATTAACTCCTCTGTCTGATTCCTGCACCAAGCAAGATGTTATTACTGATGCACCAATATCTTATAATAAGATATATTATACCTATAGCATATCTTATTATATTATTAATATAATAATGGGGAGTTTGTCTTAGAAGATTATAACCTTTAAAGTAAAATATGGAAAAAGAATGAGGGTAGTAGAAAGGAAATTACTTTTTCATACAAATTCACAACTTGATTTTATATGATTTTTAAACACTGACTCTATATGATTTCTATACAGATTTTATACACTGATTTTTTACCCAGATGTCTAGGAGGTTTTTGTTCACTAGCTTCAATGAGAGTTGGACTGGAGCCTTCAAACTTATGCATTCCTGCCTCACTAGAGGTTAGCAGCAAATCTTTCACTAGCTTCACAGAAGGCCCTGTGTAAACTGGAAAGTTTGCTCGTGCAATTTCTGATTCACTAGAGTGCTCTAATATTAATTATTTCAGATTACTTACAGAAAGATCTTCAATGTCTGAGATCTCAGTTTGTATCTTCAAGTCTGGGGAAAAAATGTTTGGCCTCCAAATTTTAAAGTATTTTTAAGTGTCATATATATTGTAAGATCCTCTACATATCATAATATCTTTGTAAAAAGGTTAATTTATGGGCTGTAGTTAAAACCTTCATAAACTTTTCAAGTTAATTCCCACCATATTTTACTTTATCATGCACAGTGACACGTCAGTATTATCTCTATATACCTGCTAAGTTTAACACTTTTCAAACAACACCTTGTATTTGTGACAGTTAAAAATAAACACAAAATTTTACCCATGAGAAAAAAAAAAAAAAAGAAGAGGAGTACCAGGATCATGGTTAAGATTCCTTTTCTAGGAAATGTTGCTCCCTTGATCCTGAATTCCCTGAGTTACTGGGAGTTTGAAATGGTTTAAACGTGTTTGATGGAAAATTGTTCCAGAAGCCTTGGAATATAATTTGCTCTGTACATGAGCAAATTTGCAACTACTAAATCTAGAAAACAGCACTTACTCACAGAGAGAGTCCTACCCACTGGTAAATTTCATAATTCTACATTAGCAGACTCAATTACAATATCCACTGCAAATAGCATATCAGTTCATCATAGTTACAGCAATCAGCTCCCAAAATGGGATATCAGGGCCCTGAACTCAACCACACTGAGAAACAGCACAGAGTTTGAAGAGGAATTACACAGCATGTCGGCTTGCATTTCAGCAGAAAAACAGCAAGGGCAGTGGATGGGCTCATGCACTGCTCAGGAGTCTGAAAAGCCATATCCAGTCACTCAGTGTTCCAGGAGAGTTTGAAATCTCAAAAAATCCCAAATGAGTAAATGGGAAGAGTGACATCCAAGCAAAAGATGTCTTTTTCTCTTCACTTTCAAATGCTGCTTACTTTTGAGTTAAATGTCTGTATTGATTCTAACCACCTCAAACAAGCTTTACAGCTTGCAATATTACAAATCCAGCATGGAGGGCTGATACAGAAGGCAGTGATCTAGTCCCAAAAAGATCTTTTATCTAAACTCACTTCCTCTCATTTAATTGATTTGCTTTGATCATTCCTTAAGGTGCGTGGCTTTGGAAATTTTTTGCCATTCTCTGCAAAACTTCAAATGGGAAAAAAAAAATCCATAAAATTTGTAGTGACAAAGACACACACGCACACGGAGCGGAGGGGGTGCTGTGGTGGGGGTCGAGAAAGAGGCAGTTCTGACCCCGGTGGGGCTTGGGTGTCCACTGCCACTTCCTGCTGCAGAGGGGGCCCTTCCGAGCCCGGGGGGCGAGCGGGGCACTGCAGTGGCGAGCAGAGGGTGCGGGTTTGGTGGCTGGGCAGCTGTCCGGGCACCCCTGCCCGGCGGCCGGGGCTGGGGGAGGCCGGGCCGCAGCAGCGGCGGCTCGGGAACAACAAAGCGGGCTGTAAAGCCTCCAGGTGGTGGGTGTATTTGTTGTCCTGTCTGGGAGGTGCGGTGGCTCCCCGGCCCCGGCAGATCCTAGCGCTGCTGTGGACATTAAGAAAAGTCTCTTTTGGCTGATTCCAAAACCAGATAAGGAGCCGCCGAGTCACCAGCTATGTCTAGACACCGGACCTCACAAGTCAAACGGCTTGTTTGGATTAGCCTTGGAGATCTACCGACCTGAACAGCCCTCCTAAAGAAAAGCCACAGTAACACCCTATTTTCCTCTTCCCATTGCCACACGAGGTCTGCCCGGAGATAGAAGCTGAGTTCTGTTTTGGTCGGTGTCATTTCTGGAAATTTTTCTGTCTTCTCTCTCTCCCACAAACACACCTTAACCCTGTTTTGTCTTTCAGAAGAAAATAAAACAAAAAGAAGACGCGCTCCAGCAAAAATCCTGTTTTGCAACCTTCCTGCTTCCTTCCCTCCTTCCTTCCCCCGCCACCCATCCAGGACAGGGCCGGGCCGCAGGTGTCTGATCCAGCGGCAGCCGCGGCGGAGCGCGGCCGGGATGGAGTCTCTGCCCCGGTGCTGCCGATCCCGGGAGAACCGGCCCGGCCCGGGGTGCGGGGCCCGGCTCTGCCGCGGCCACACCGCCGCGGCCACACTGTCTCCTTCGGCCTCCCTCCCTGGCCTTTTGCGAGCACTTGTTTGGCAGCCCTTAGCCGCTGCAGGAAAAATTGAGGAAATTCGCACGACACTGCAGCCTGCTATAAAAACAGCATCTCTCGGCTGGGATGCAGCGCAGAGCAGCATACGGAGCCTGCCCAGGGTTCCGGCACGGGTGGGAGGCTCGGAGAAAAGTATCTATTGATTTTACACGCTTTGCCCCTAGCTAATGAGGGCAGATACCGTGCAATGTGGAAAGAACGGGTGTAGGAGCGAGTTTTCTCCGCTCCCCACCACCACCCCCACCACTCCGGAGCCTGCTTCCTTGGGAACTGCCTTCTCCTCCTGCACTTCACAAGCCCTGGGAGGTGAGGAGTGATCCTCCAGAAGGGCCGGCACACTGGGAGCTGTTAAGTTTATGTTTGTGGCGCCTGAGCTCAAACAGTCATTCAGTGGCTTGCTCTGTTATCAAGAAAACAACAATCAGGAACAATCAGTAAACAGGATCTCTTTCCAGCCCCTTTATTAACTACTTACAGCTCCGCTAAAGCACGCAAAGCGCCCAGCAGCGGCATCTCCCACCGTAAAACGCTCTCGGCGTTTCGGGCTTGTAGAGAGGGCCAGGGAGGATCAGTGTCCGTGAAACCCACTCGGCACCACAGATCCTGACCTCCCCCCGGCTTCGTCCCGGGCGCTGTGCTGAGGCTGGGGATGCTGCGGCCTGACGGCTGGCATCGCCTGAGGGCCCCCTGCTCCTTCCCTGACACCCGTTCTTAGGTAACCCAATGTGAATTTGTTAATATATGTATGCACACAGATGCATATAAATGCAAACACTTACCGTCGAGGTGTTTAACTGATCGCGACTCTGGAATTCACGTACCCGGCTCCTGCGTCACACTGCCACCTTGGCTGGGGATGCTGAGAGCAAATTAACCTGGGTACAAATATTGAAATGAGAAGAGTTGAATATAAATCTCAGTGTGTGCAAACAAAGTCCTCAGAGAAATTACAGCGGGCTTATTTGACATTTTTAAGTGTAGCTGCAGCAAGAAGCAAACTGGCGGTTCTGGGGCTGCTAATCGCCACCCTCGGTCCATACCGGAAAGAGGAATCAGAGGAGCAGAGCAGAGCACCATAAAGGACATGCATTTCATGAAGAGGATCTTTTCTGTTGCTTGCACAAATCCTGCTGCCCAAGCTCAGGAAGTGTTCTACCGAAGGCACTAGGAGGATCCTCTCGAAAGTTCGTCTTTATTTGCTTCAGGGTGAAAAACACTCTAAAGTTTGTGGAGCCTCAGAAATTCATGTAATAAAGAAGGGAATAAAAGGCCATTAAAGGGGGGAAAAAATCACTCTGAAAATCAGACGAGTATTGTTTAACCGCAGTTTCGAGGGCGGAGGTTCCGGGATGACCGCGGCTGTGGGGCCGCAGTGGCCGTGGGCACTCGCAGTGGCCGCCGCAGAAGCCACCCGACCCTTCCTGCCCCCGGACAGGGGTGGGGGTCTCGGTGCCTTTGCGGGGTGCAGGCAGGAGCCCGGCGGTAGGTGTGTATGCGGCCACATCCCGAGAGGGCTCCAGCTGCAGAGCCGCAGCAGTTCCCGCTCCAAAGACACGCTGCTGCTGCCCTGTGTGCTCCAAGGTGCAAGGCGCTGTGCCGGCAGGCCAAAGCGTCAGTCCCTGCCTCCCGGCGGGCCGCTTATCTCGACGGCTGCCCCAGCCGCCCGGAGGGTGAGCCGGGACCGCGGGGCGCCTAGCAGGGCTGGGGGCCCTTCCCTGGCAAGGACCCACAGTCCAAATCGCCCTTCCCTCCTGCGTGGCCCTGGGAGCCACAGGAGATCTGCCGCCCGCAGGTCCCTCTCGGGGGACAGAGGGGCAGGCTGCTCTCCTCGGGGTCACCCCCCGCCTCCGCCGCGGAGCTCCCGCCACCTACGCGCCAGCCTCCCGGCGGCAGGAGGGAACGCAGAGGGCCCCAGGTCGCCCTGCCCTTACAGGTTTCCAGCGCCACTTACAGAACCTCCCGAGCCGGAGACTCCGTCTCCAAACTCACCCGAGTAGGAGCGACTCCAAGAACTCACAGTCAGACCACCGGGCAGAAATGACACCCCTTCTCCCTCCCGCCCCCCGAGGCGCCGTACCAATCCTCTGATCCTGCATGAAAACACAAGGGTTACTGATCACACAGTTTAAGGTAGATTTCATATTTATTTAAATATTTATCAAGTACTCAAAAATGTATTACACTTGAGCATACAAAATGAATCCAGTTCCTAATCAGGATGATTGAAATCCTTGTATTAGATTTTAACATTTTTTTCATGTTCTCTGTACTGTCGAAATGGTCTGTCTATAGCTGAGCTTGCTCAGGGTGGGCTGAGATGGTGAGGAGGGAGGGAAAAGAAGGTTATGTTAAGAAAACATTGGGGTTTGGAATAACTGACATGCAAACCAACTTGTCTTTGTCAGACTGAAAATCGCTGTATGTTCCAGTCCTTAAGGGTGTTTAAAGTGAACCTTTGTCTTGTGCTGCCCAGGAGCACTAGGGAGCACTTGGATTGGAGCAAAAACAACCCTTTCCCTTTTTTTTTTTTTTTTGTTTTTATTATTTTATTTACTTCTTTCTACTTTTCCCCAAGAAATCGCCCACGTTTCTAGCTTTCACCACCCTCTCCCCCGCAAATTAAAAAAGGAAGAAAAGAGGGAGTGAAGAGAGGGAAGTCGACAGAAAATAAGGAACATATTCGTGCAATTTCACAGCAATATCCCCGACAGAAATATCCCCACAACTATTCCTCCTGCAGCATTATTCAATTGTTTTGACAGCAGACATTGATAAATAATGGTCATACTTGACTTGTTAAGCAAAAAGCGTCCCTTTTATCAGGAGCTTATACTTAAAGTACAGGTCACTTCAACAATCTCAACAACGAGGCTTTGGTATACAGCACTTTCTTTTTATTTTTTAAAAATAGCAGAACTCAGCAAAAAGCCTGAGCTCTCAGTTCTTTAGATGTTGTAACGTTATGTCTGATCATGCCTAGAGTAATATCACTTTTAGGGGCAAAGGATGGGGTGGGGAAACAAGAGACTTTCTAACGTTATCGATTGAAAGCTAAGGCATCCAACTAGCCCTGATACAGTTGTTGAAACGGAAATTTACAAGCTGGTCGTTAATACTTGCAATAAAATATCACACTCCTTTTATTCACTAACGACCGGCTTTGCATGCAATATTTTATTTCAGGTATTTTAGCTGCTAACCTGTAAATATTTAAAAGAGGGAACTTTGTTCATTATTTAATGTTAATATTATCATTATTATTATTATTATTTTTCTATTCCAAACGCTTATCTAGTGAAATAGTCCTGAAGATATAATAATTCTACATATGGCGCTTTTATTTCACATCATATTTAAGGAAAGAAAAAGGACAAAAACACATAGAATTAGACATATAATTCAAAGACCACGGTACAACCTTTTCATTTTTTTTTCTTTTTTTTTCTTTTTTACTTCAGCAAACAAAAAAAATAGTCAACTGACATGAAAAGTGGCAAGTCTTCCGATAATAAATAATAAATTAGTTTATAATTTTGCAATGCAAGAGCAAACAAAAGGAGTGATTTTTTTTCTTTTTACTTTTCCTATTTTTTTTCCTTTTTTCCTTTTTTTTTTTTTTTTCTTTTTTTTCTTTCTTTCTAGAGAGTGAGAGAGAAAGAGAAAGGAAAGAGAGAAAAACAGTTGTTATAACCAATGACTATACACATCTCTGGGGGAGGGGAAGGTTCTTGGGCGGACACATTTCAAACACAATCCCGAGACGCTTTGTGGCAAAATAGAGGTATACCTTGTTGCAATGTTTTTATAAATTCGCCTTTAAAGAGGAATCCAAAACCCTATTTTTAATCGCATCACGCTTAATAGGGGGTGGATCTCAACCAAATAAAATCAAAACCTTGCTACAGGCATGCTAGAAGAGACCCAGGAAAGAACCCCTTGTTAAGAGTCAACTAAAAACAACATTGCAAACCAATGCAGCTCCACCTTCCTGCAAGGAATCTTTCAGCAATGCAGGGCTGAATCGTCTCTTTCCTGACGATGGAAAACCTACTGGAGCTTCTTTTGGCAAGGCTATCCCCAATATAGAAACAGCACCATTCGGAATGGGAGGGACTGGATAGAAAGTCCCTCTACCTTGGTTGGTTTCTCCCTAAGATGTGCAGTCAAATGAAAAGATTTTTTTTTTTTTTGAGATCCACAAGTACAAATCCTTTATATTTGGAAAATGTCTTTTGATACTCCTCTGATCATTGAAAAGCACGGGGTTTGTGGTTCTTCTAAGTATCTTTTTTCTAGTAAGATCCCATGATTGTCTTCACAGTGTTGCTACCATATTACCTTGTCTTTTCAAATATGACTCCGTCCATCTCATGGAGCAGTTCCTTGCTAGGTTCATTACATGGTTGTTAAATATTCTTTCCCCCTAAATTTCGAAGTCCCAACATGTTCACTTTCCCACTCTCTTCAACAGGGGTGAGGGTAAGGGCAGAAACAACAACAACAGATATTTGAACGAATGTTCCTCATGCCTCAATAGGACTGGCTACCATGCTGTTGGGTGTATCTGGCAGCTGAGAGGACATTGATGCTACTTCACTTCCAGTAGAATTGGAACCAGGTCCTCCTTCTGAAAAATTAACCTGCCAAAAAGAAAAAAAAGAAAAAAAGAAAAAAAAAAAGAAAAAAGAGAGAGAGAAGAAAAAAAAAGAAGAAAAATAAGAAAAAGAACTGTTGCTACAATTGTAAAACTCAAAGAAAAGTAGCAGGCAGAGAAGAACACAAAAAAAAATATACAAGGCATGCAGCCAATAGGCCTGATACATCTCCACAGGAGGCTGTGTCACTGCTGGTTGCTCTGTTTAACTTCCCCATTGACTTCACAGGAACCCTTCTTCAGGCCTTTGGCCAAATCACCAAGAAAAAGTAGATTAAAAAAATAGAAAAAGAAGACTGAAAAAATCAAGCAAATAAACAAACAAACTTATTAATGAGGCCTTCTTCCCTGTCTTGCAAGAGTGGCAATCCCAATAGGATGTTCTAGTCAATTATTTAAGAGTGCATGTGTTTTCTTGACATGAGACTGAAAGATTACTTTTTTCCCCTTTTGTGCACATACAAAAATAAACCTGGAAGGAGCATCCAGGACCAGAAGGCATTTGAAACCAGCCATCCTCCTTCAGTCATGATTCGAGGCTGGTGCTATCTCTTCTTAATGAAGCCTGTTTGATAAAAAAGGTCACACTGTTCCATCCTAATGTGCCCCACTGCTCCCGTTAGTTAGAAGTAGTGCTGGGAAAAGGCATAGCTTGAAGGGTGGAGCTTTGTTAATCCAGAAGCATTTCTTTGGCACCTATTTAGCTCGCCAATTCTGTGATTAAGGCCCTCTCCAGATTAGAACCGTGCCTTGAATGGCCAATGAACAGTCTGTTCCTTCCACTATTCTTTAATTTAACTCTTTTCAGTATCACATATTATGTTGAATATATATCAATATTAATTTGTCAACCTAATGGTCTATTTACTGTATGTGTATGTGTATTTGGACTAGCCATCTCCCATCCTGGTTTTTTTTTCCATTTCTTGAACTATTTAATACAAAACCTCACTGCATCAAAGATTTTTAAAGTCCCGTATATTGTTAAGGCACAGTAAGTAAAGCAACCAAAGGAGATAATTTTTTCTCCTGTCTGATCAACAGCTTGATTAAAGCAGGAAAAGCAGTGGTTGCTTTAGATGTCAAGCCCTGCTGCTGTGCTACGGCTTCCAGAGCAAGGATGGTGTGCCAGCGAGGGGAACACACTGCAGTCTGCTGTTGGGCAAAAGAAAAGGAATTCTGCAGGAGAGCATGATACTAAATTGAAAAGGTGTGAACACAATGCTAGATTCAACTACAAACCTTTGTCTTCCATCACTTGGTGTAAAAAAAAAAAAAAAAAAAAAAAAAAAAAAAATAAAGAAAATAAAAAGGAAAAGGAAAAGGAAAAAAAGCGCCCAACAGATCAAAAAAAGGTTTACATGTTAATTTTTTGCAACTGTTATTCTGAATCCCTGAAATAGTATACACAATGTACCTTATTATTTTAAAAATCTGGTTTTAACATAGTTGGGCCAGGAACTTGACTTAGGACTGGACTTCTCTCTTTAATTCACATTGTTGTGCCTAAGTATTGTTGGTGATATTGTCCCATACAGGCTGCCAAGTGACGTAGGCATTAGGAAGTGAGTTAAGGACAGAATTCATTCTAAAATGCCTCTTTTGTTTTGGCTTAAGGTAGTTTATTATATTGCTTTAATTTTTTCGCCTAAATATGTACTAGCAATTTCCTTTCCAAAGAACAACACTTAATGTAAGCTATATATATGTATAGATTCATGTGTATATATAGATACATAAAATTAAAACTTTCTTGATATATGTTACATATATATCAAATATATATATGATATATATTATATAAGATACATGCTTGAGATGAGAACTTTGAAATTGTAATTAAGAAATCATATTTGTCTGACAAAACAAGGGCCCTGGCTGACACTATAATAATGTATTTAAAATTCATCCTACAACATAAAGGCAAAATCAGCCTGAAATGGGGAGGGGTGAATCCTAGAATATGCTTTCATGAATGTAAGTACAATTAAGTGGCACATAAAGAATGTTTTGCTGAAGTGCTTTCAGTTTTCAGGAGTGTGTGAGCTATTATCAGACCTGAGCTGGGCCTTATCCAAACTCACACTCAACTCAGAAATATCTCTGCTGTACACTAAGGTCGATTTTGTACCAAGCTCTGGGAAATCAATTGAGTTCTCTGCTTTTACAGATGCAGTCATGCCCGCCTTCCAGTTTCTGGAAAACCCAGCTACTCTGGATTGCTTGTCTCTCTGAGAGCATCTGGCACCTGGAGCGAATCGCCCATTGCTCTGCCCCGGGCCCCCGCTGGCTCGGGCTGGGAACCGACACTTACTAGTTGCTGAAAAGCAGGTTGGTCTATGTCACTCTGCAATGCGAAGTCACTCAGTACTTTCCAGGGCGGCTGGTAACTCTGCACCTCCACGGGGTTTGCCTGCAAACCGCCGTCGTGTCTCTCCGGACTAGCAGCCACCATTGGAGTTCCTGTCATCCCTTGGATATTCTGTAAACAGCCCAGCAAAAGATGTTAATGAGCTTGGTTAACTTTATTGTATATAAACGCTGAGTCAATAAACTGCTTTCTATCTTATCTATACGGTCTCTTGTATTTGCTTTGTTAATCTGCTGTGAATGTCTCAGCCTATTCTACTCTAGGTCAGCCTGTTTCTACTCGCTGCATTTATCACGGTGGAAGTTTACTTTCTTTCTCTTTAATCCTTCTATTCGTCTCAAGGCATACCCCCTCCGCCCCAAGCTCTCTTGAACACGAGCACTCTATCTCGACTGCCAATGGAAGTCTTAGGACGAGGAACGGGTAATCCTGCTCCCTTCTATAGTTCGCATCCAGTCTGGTTTTGTTTTGCGTGACCTTAACTGGATCGTATATCCAAGCGCATGGCGAACCTGGGGTACGTCATTACCAGGCTCTTTCCAAAAAAAAAAAAAAAACAAAAAAAAAAAAAAAAAAAAAAAAAAAAAAAAAAAAAACCAAAAAAAACCACCACCAACAAAAACCACCAAAACCAAGAAAACCCCAAAAAACTCAAAGAAAAAGAAAAAAAAAATAAAGAAAAAGAGCCCCAGCCCTCTCAGTATGCCCTGTGGTGCAGCCACAGTGTACAACATAACTCCAAGCCTCGACGAATAGATTGTTAGGCGAGTTAATAACACCGTGTTTTATTGCATTCCAACAGGGTGAAACGAAACTCCTTAAATTCCACTTAACTAGGCAGCCTTATGAATTAATAGTCATTCTCGGGTCAGTCAATATACACAGGGAGAGTAACAGACTCTTCTTCAAGTGGACTTGCAACAATAAAAAAGAAACAAATTTGGCTTAAAATGGAGACAGACAATTTGTTCTGCTGAACCCAGTGCATTACGCCTGTTTACATCACCCATGCATATATCTGCAGAAAAGAGCTCTACACAGATATAACTATATATATATTAACCTGTAAACACTATGATAATTCTGAAAAAATGTACACTGCATTTGTCTTTTTCTGCATTAAGTGCACTGACAAACACACACTTCGTAGCATATAAAGTGCTAAGAAAAACACCTCTTATTTTATTTTTTAAGTGTTTTTGCTTCTGGATTTACTCCTGTTTAAATACACGAAAGAGGACAAAGGCGTCCTTTTCTGCTTAAGGAGTCCTTTGCTTTTGCAGTATAAGTATTAGATGAGGCTGGGTTTATTATACCACATAAGCTCTGCAGGTCTCATTCATGCTGCAGAGAAGTTGATGTAAGCTACTGCATATTCTTAGCCCCACAGATTCTAAGTACGCTTGAGCAGCCTAAATCGGCTCCTCTCTGTGGTCTGTTTCGATCGCACTGACAGCAGAAACTAGCGGGTGATGGCTAAGCAGTATCGTTTTCATTGTTTTCAGGGAGATCGCAAAAAATTAACGGCGTCAAACCGAGCCCAGGGGCTGCCCGGGCCGGACACACACCAAGCGTTTGTCCTCGGAACTAAGGCAGCACACAGACAGAGGCTGAAGCCACTTACAGTTTTGTCATTGGGTTGCTGCTGCTGAAGTTGCTTCATCATAATGCTCCTTTTTTTGTCCTTGCATCGCTTGTTTTGAAACCAAACCCTGATGACCCTCGGGCTGAGGCCAGTCATTTCTACCAGTTGCTCTTTCATGAGGGCGTCAGGTCTGGGGTTGGCAGCATAGCAGGTCCTCAAGGTGTGAAGCTGTTTTTCATTAAGGACAGTCCGGACTCGGGTGGTCTTCTCGGGCTGCTTGTGGACGTGGGGCCGCAGAGCCGGCTGTCTGGCAGAGATAGGTTCTGCTGTAAGGGAAGGGGAAGGGAGGAACAGGATCCCCATGAGTAGGAAGCAGGGAGTCTGCAGAGACTATGAATCTAAGCTGGTGGGACAGGGGAAGGTGGCGGGCGGGGGGGGGCGGGGGGGCGGGTGATGAACCCTCTTTCAAAGGCCATTCAAGCACTCAGATCTATCGGAGCTGCTGCAGCCTCCTCTGCTTTATGCACTGGTGGAGTGACTGACATTTCTGACTCCACAGACAATTAATTTGCAAAAACAAACCACCCCCTAAAACCCCTAATGACAGAAGCTTGAACCTGTATGAAACTTGACAGGGGAGGGCAAGTTAGCTAAGGTGTATGTGCGCTAGGAGAGGAGCAGGAGGGGTTTATGTATTTATTTCTTGACAAATCACCAAAACAGACTTTTGGCCCGAAAATTAATGAAAGAATACTTCTTAAATTAATCATAATTCTGGTCTGCTTCTTGTATAGTGAATCTAGCTCATTTTAGCCAGAAGCCGTGATAGCGTTCAATGGCTCCCGGCAGTTAGACGCTTCCAAACTAGAGCAAAACAAGCCAAATCCTCTGCACCGTGCCAATGGAAAAAAAAAAAAAAAAAAGCCCTGAGACCTCCGTATCTCAAAGAACGGGAGATGGGATTTATCTTAAAAAGTGGAGGTGTTAGGTGCATTTGCTTTTGCTTTGGATGAATAATTTAAAAATATCTATCTAGTGCTTTTAAAAGGAGAGCAAGCCCAGCAACACAAAACTACGGGTGGCATCACATCAAGAGCTCGAGTGTTCCTGGTGTTCTGCTATTCTGTGCATTATGTGGCTGTAGCTATTATGTGTAATCTGACCCAGTCGAGGGAAAAATAAAAACAGTACCTTTTTTTTTCTTTTCTTTTTTTCCCCCCTAAAACTGTTTAGCTAACTGTCAGAAGTGCTCGCTTTTGTACAGTCGGGTTCCGACTTTTCTAACTGTAACAATACATCAGCAAATGCGATGACGACAATACGAAGTCTTCAAATCTTATCAGTATTGTACCTGCCGACACACTAAGCCTTTCGGAGACATGCACAAATACGATATAGGGAGCACAGTCTCTCTAGAATTCTGCCCTGATCAGTTACGGGATTATCTCTCCCTATATATAGAGATGTCACCTGAAAGCAGCTCAGAAGAGGGAAATGAACCCCTTTTAGAATAGCTGTATTTAACAAACAACTTTCCGATTTGCAATTACTTGCACAGCAAAAAGGCTGGCCAACCTTGTATCGTCCAGCCTAGTTAGCCTCAGAGGAGTGTCCCTAAACCTAAGGGTCTCTGAGTATCTGACGTGCCCGTCGAGAACTGAAAGTGTGAATGAAGTTGTAAGGTGGGGCGACTCTGAAGTTACAAGGCTGAGTTTTGAGATGAAATTCTCATCAAATTACTTGAAACGTTTCAAGAAGGCAAGAGTCACTTTAAAAGGCAATTACCGAAGATTAGCTTGTTGACAGTTTTAAATTACAGCCTAAGCGCCAGCCTGTAGTTATGAAGTCTATCTCTTTTCAGACCCCACTTCCTCCAGCGCTCAGAACAGTTTCTCCGCTCGCTGCTGAGGCGGCGGAGGGGTGTGAAGGCGCAGACCTGCTCTCCGCAGCGGCTCGTCCCTCTCCGGCTCAGGGCCGGGCTCGGGGAGGGTGACGGAGGAATTCGGCCCCCGGTGCGCGGCGGGGGCAGAGGAGGGCGGGCTGGCGGTGGGGGCGCGGCCCCTCCGCAGGTGTTCCACCTCACGCGTCCCCGAACGCGGGCGCTCCTCGCCGCAGCCGGACCCGCCGCGGCCCCGAGCTGGAGGCGCGCACGGCCGGCTCTCCACGGAGGGGCGGACCCGCCGAGACCGCGGGGCTCTCCCCGCCGTCCGGAGCGGGACCGGGCATCGCCGAACCCCGCGGGTTTCCGCGGCGCTGGGCGCGGGCGGTACCTGCCATCTGCAGCGGCCGGGCGGGATGCAGGGGGCTGAGAGGGTCCCCGCCGCCCAGGCTGGCCCTCTCCACCACGTCGTGGTCCGCCCGGCAGAAGAGGCCGTCCTCCCGCAGCGCGAATTCATCGCCGGGGATGAGCTGGCGGCTGCAGGCCACGCAGCGAAAACACTCGATGTGGTACACCTTGGCGCGGGCGCGCATCACGAAGTCATTCTTGCTGAAGCCGATGCTGCATTTGGCGCACTTGATGCCGTATAACCTGAGCAGGGCCCAGCCCAGAAAGAAGGAGAAGGGAGGGAAGGAGGGAGAGCACGGGAGGGGGAAAGGGGAGGGCAGGGAAGGGGCGGGGGGGAGAAAGGAAAGGGAAAAAGAAAGAGGTTTTCATCCCGCTCGTGGGCAGCCCCTGGCCCCGTGTAGACCCGCCACACGCAATCCGCTGCTTTTAAACGCATGGAAAATACAGAAGCCAAAAGGGGAAAGGAATAAGCCAGATTCACTCGCAGTCGGTGCCCTGTTCCCCGTGCCGCAAAAGGCGGAGTGGACACAAACACACTGGTGGAAGAGGAGAGTTGGGAGGCAGAGGTGTAAGAAGAAATAAAAAAAGACTCCCTTTCTTCTCGACGATATCCGAGCTCTCCCTCTTGCCCCAGAGCTCGGGCTGCTGCAGGAGTGTGGCCATCCCTGCCCTCTCCCTGCCTCCTCACCTGACCTAGCCTGGCCTGGGATTGAACTGGACTAGCCGAGCACACCAGGGAGAGGCGAGGCTGCCGAAGCTGCCATCCCAGACACAAACCTGCCAGCTTCACAAAATTGTGACACTTTTTACACAGAATCCACTCAAGGCTTGCGCCGCTTGACGTGTGTTCGGACTGCCATCAACTTAGTCTCCGGGACCCTGCAGGAGTGACTGCCAGCGCAGGGTCTCTTCCCCTGGCCCCCTCTCACCAGATCAATTTAACAATATGAGCGTAACACACATGCCTCCTCAGGCTCACATACACAGTGGTGTAACTCTTCTCTCCCGCCCCCAACAAAAAGGCAGTTTCCGTGCTCTGGATCTGCAGCTTGTCTCTACCTCAGCGCCCCTGCCCTGTCTCTCCTCCTCTCGACTCTCCCAACCTGAGCCGGGGGCTAAGCGCTCCGGCAGGAATGAGAGGGCAACCTCTCGCTGACAGCGCCACAAAGCAAATTATGAGGTTCTGGAGTGGGTGGTGGGGTCCTCGACTCTCTTGGAAGAGAGGACGACAGCTCACCCACCAGTAGATAAACATAAGAAAATGCTCCAGCTAGGGTGTCGAACTGCACACTCTCTCGTCTCCCACCGGGTGCTTCTTAGCCAGAAGTCCTCGGTATGATTAAAATTAACATCTTTCCACAAATGTACGGGTACATGCACTTATGCACCCTCACAATCCACAGAACTGTGATAACTGCTCCTAAAACTGAGCTAATATTTATCCCCACCGATTTCCCCACCGGTATACTTTCTTAGAAGTACAGTCTAATGCATGCTTGTAAGTACACACTTCTGTAGCTTTTATGACTATAGAAGTGTACTAATCCTATATTCAGGGCTACATATACCCGAATTACACAGTTTTGAGAAGAAAAAAAACAAACCGCTACACAGCAAAAGAACAGAGTGATCGGAAAGTGGGTGCATTCATAGGTACAAAAGTTGAGGTGGTTGCCCACAGGTTTAACACTTAGAGATTGGCTCATGGTCTGATTCAAAACCAGCTTGCACATAATGTACTTTTCCCTTTTTAAATTGTAGCAAATTAAATGTATTCCGTACTAATTTAAAAGAGCTAATTTTTTTTCCTGCTTAAATTTCTCCCGCTCAGTTCTGTAAGGAGGTAAGTGAACATATTTCCGTCCAAACGTTTTCCTTTCATTTGAATTTAGAAAAAGAACAACATTTAAGAGAACGGTTCTAGCGTTCTTTTAGAATAATAAAAAAAAATTTAAAAAGCGCTCTGGTTTTTGCCATTTTAGAACTTGGATAATAATCTCACAAAGGCTTGAAGGAATGGTCTGCTTATAAATCGTGCACTAGACAAGGAAAGACTCGAGGGTTTTATTTCAATTCAGAATTACACAGAAATCAGAAGATATCTTAGGTGGCTAGGTGATTTGCTTCCAAAACTTTCTGGAAAAAAAAAATACTGTTCATACCTCAGTGTCATACAAACTTATGATTTGGCAAACCCAGTAGTCGACACTGAAACGGATCAGCATGACCCAGGAGCACAAATAATAAACACACTCGAAATTCCTGCTTTGGTTTCTCTATAGTGTCAGCATTGGCAACTCTCACATTTTATCAGTTACCAGATTTTAATGTGAGGAAGGAAGCGGTTCCATTATCTAAATATACCCAATTGTTCGCGAACAGATGATGGGCAATTTGATCTGCTCTGTCTAATTCATCAGTACAGATAAGATAAGAAAGAAAAGGCAGTCAGATATCACCAAAGGGGTTAATATTTAAAAAAGATTAAATGTCAGTTATTTTAGCTAAGAAACATTTCGGTCCAGGTTTTAAGATCCCCATAAAAGGATCCTCAATTCCAAAGGAAATTTGGGGGTTATTTTTGTTTTATTTTTTTAAATAGGCCTAGTTTAAGTAGGCTTTTATTTTCTTTTTTTCTACCTGTGTATTTATTTTTACGCCATGCATACTTGAAATGCCTTTATTTTTTGAATGCCACTATTTCTTTGCAGAAACAGAGATGCATTTCTCAGGTTGTCTTAGAAAGTGATCTGTTCCGTGTTGCTCATAATATCTACACTATTGAAAATATTCTTCATTATCTACGATTCTCCCCTTGGTTAGAATCACAGGATGCATTGCCAAAGTCCTCGAGAGGTCCTACGTGGTCCCGAACCTAGTTCTACTAATACAGATATTTGCATTTGAAAAGAGCAAATAAACTTCACTATTAACTTTTCCCTCGCGGGTCTATTCGTGGGAAAACACATAAAAACACACCAATTATCTTTTAGCCACTTCCTTTAGTTTTTCCTCTTAATTCGTCTGTCAAATTTACAAAGTTAAAAAGAAAAATAAAATCTCACCGAACAGTTAACGTAAATGGCGTACCTGATATAATCTCTTTTACAGTAGGTTTTGCCATCCCTAACAAAGCACGTACAGGTCTCGTCCAAATACTGATTACACTCTGCACACTTCAAACATGCCGCATGCCATTCCAAATCCGGAGAAACCCTCAGAATATACTGATCGTGAATTTGATTGCCGCAACCAACACATAGGGAAATCAGACGTTTTTCTGAAATGAAAATAAATACATGATTGACTAACCGTTTACTCTCCTACAGAGATAAACACACTTTTAATGTCATTGCCTTATAAAGCATATTGTGGGAGCGTTGTTTAGTTTCTCCTTTTTTTTCTTTTTTTCTTTTTTGTTTGTTTGTATAATTTTTTTTCGGGGGGGTGTTGGGTTTTTAGGTTGCTTTTTTAAAAGAAAATATTACACTTTTGGATGGTAATTGTAGTGTGCCATCAAAACCTTGCCTCTCTCAGAAAGGAGGAGGAACATATGTTAAAATGCAAACGTGAAGAATCTTTGGGGTGAAGGTCCTAATTTCACAAACCTTGCACGGAATCAAAACTTCAAACTCCCACGTTGTTTAATTTTTATTTTATTGTTTGCTTGTTTGAATGCCCTGCCTTTCGAGGAGAGCACCTATGTGTTTCATTTCGCATTTTAAGAGGCTCTGACTGGAAACGATGAAGCATGGTTGGGTGCACTTCCCACTCAGCCTTTTCCCTCAGAAGAAGGGAGTCGAGGCTTCTGGCAACAACAAGCATCATTACAGTAGTCACTTGCTCTCTTTTGCGAGTCTAACGCTAATACCCCTAGACCGACTAGGTGCTGGATAGTCAGACAGCCTCACCTCAGTCTATCACGAGAAGAATTTAAAGCTCCTTGGTTGGAGATCCCATCAAAATGCTCTCTGCTCCCCAAACTTTAAAAGAGACTAGGACCCCAGGCTGTTAACATATAAGGCTACGACAAGAGTAAGCATGCAGGCATGGTAACAAAGGCACTTTCTCTACCATTCAAATGAAGTTCAACACTTTAGCAGTTCGTCTGCCTGAGACGATTACAATAGACAGCACACTTATTCCAACAACGGTAAAGATTCCGCCTTACTTTTTGGTGGGTCTCCCATGTCTCCCATATCTGTAAGAGGGTGTAATGTCCACAGTGAAATGGTGTACGGTTTCGTTTTAAGACCCCAAAGTAGGTTTGAGAGCTGTCGCTAAAAATAAGAATAATAATGACAGGAGGAAAAAAAAAAAAAAAAAAAAAAAAAAAAAAAAAAAAAAAAAGTAGAAGTACTAACAGAAGAAAAAAAGAAAAAAGGAAAAATCGAAATCGGGGAAAAAAAAATAAAAAGAAAATGGCACAAAACACCACCGGCGTGGGAGACACTGTCAGGGCTGCGGAGAGAGCAGGGGACGCGCGGCGCGGCGCGGTGCGGGGCGCGGCGCCGGGGGCGCGGCGGGGTCGGTCCACGCGTGGCGGCGCGGGAGCGGTGCGGAGCGGCGGCGGCGGTGCGGAGGAGGCGCGGCGGAGCCGGGCTGGGCGCTGGCGGCGCGGGCGCTCGCTCGCCCTTATCTCTTACTCAAACTTCTCTGCTCCGGCTGCGCCCGCTGGCCATTGGCGCGACGTCACGCGCGGGCACGGCCCGCCCGCGCGCGCCCATTGGCGGCGGCGCGGCCATTATCATATTGCAGCGTCTGGCGGCGCGGCCGCCCGCCTCGGGTTCCGCGGCCAACTTCGCCCCGCGCCTTATTTGTGTTTCCCTTTATACTTTCGTCTTGTCGCTCTCCTCCATCGCCGTCGCTTATCTCCCCCGTCACACCTTTCATTTTCCTTCCCGGCCCCGCTCGGGCTCCTATGCCCCTTCCCCCGTCCGGGCTTGCCACGCCACACGTACCGCTTCTATATGGATATATACATATACATACACACATACACATATATACAAATATATATGCACGTATATATATATGTGTGTGTGTGTAATTTTTTTGGCGGTGGTGTTAATCCAACTGTTTTCTTCCTGAGCATTTATCTTTCCCAGGCGGATGGGACGCTCTGGTTTGCCCAGGCGGAGGTGCTCTGAAGAGGGAGGGTAGGGCGGGCTGGCTGAGCACGACCCTGGCCAAGAGATGGGACTGTTTACGTTTCTCCTCCAGCCTCTTTTTCTTAAAGTCGTGGATGAAATCTTCAGTATTTCTGCTAAACACAAGATCGACGAAGGTACAAATATTTACCTTAAATTGTCTCTGAAGAACTTCTGCCTTTCCCCAGAGAGAATCCCTTAAAATTATTATTATTATTATTATTAAAAAAAAAAAAAAAAAGTGTGTGGGGGGTGGGGAGGAGACGCGGACTTGCTGTCGGAGCGGACCTGCGGCGCTGCTCCCTGGAGGCGATGTGGGGAGTCCTCACCGGGATCGGTGGCCGGGAGAGGCGCAGTGCGGTGCCCGCGCCCTCGTCCGCGCAGCGGCGCCCCTCGGATTCCACAGGGCAGCTATCCGAAAGTTTCCCAAACCGGGCAAAACGCATCTTAGACATGGCACTGATTTCTTTGTGTATTTTATTCGAAGGGCAGATTCTGCTTCGGCTGGTCGGTGCCTGTCGTTTAGTCTGTGCGGAACTGTACCCGTTCCCAAGCGCGACCACCCCATGCTCCTAACACACCCCTCCCTCCAAACCCGGATTTAAACGTTCCCTTTGAGTTTGTTTAGATCCCATTTTTGTCTTCTGTTCCATATGGACTATTATACCGCCCTCATCAACGTAGGGTAGAAGTGCCCTCCAATCACTATTCATCAGGAAAATATACTTGTTTTCAATGCCCCATGTTTTTAAAAGGCAACCGAGCTTGTGTGCAAAAGAGGCAAAGCCATATTCATGCAGAATAATCTTCCACGAGGAAGTCTGATTGCAACGAAACAGCCAAGAAATAGTTCTGAAACTCGCATTTACTGTTGAGAGAGCTAGTAAACAACGGACCATCTCGTATTTCTAACTTACTCTGCAAGATGTTTTCCTTTCCCAAGCTGAGGGAGCAAACACATCCACCAGCTTTATTTCAAACAAGAAGCGGGACCCAGTGTTGCCACTTGCGGAGATAACTAAACTACCCTGAAATGATCTCAAGATAGTGTCAGGAGGTAAAAGATATGGTTGTAAACACGCGCACACAGTTAATTTACATATTCGACGTTTAAATAAACAGTGTGAAATGCAACTGTTCTAGGTGATCACTTCCACAACCCAAGAAACCGGGGATATACGTATGTGTGAGGGTGTTTACGTACATACATGTATATAAAAGATCAGGTATACGTATAACTGTGAATACTTAGGCAATTAGGTATCAGAATGGTAGCTGTAATTGTCAGTGTTAACTGAGTAAACCAAAAAAACAGTTTGAAAGACTTCTGAGCCGGGCAGCTTCGGACAGTCTGGCACGTGTTTGGGGCAAACAGTTAGCAATGGCCAATTTCACTGAAATCCTCGGCTGCAGTGTCCACCCTGCGCCTCTCGTCCGGGTCTGGGGAGCACGGCTTCTCCCAGTTTCTGCCGGTGCCCCTGCCGGCCTGCCGCGGCCCCGGGCTCGGCGGTGCGGGGTCCCTCTGCAGTGCGGGGTCCCCCAGCGGTGGTGAGTCTCCCGGCGGTGCGGATCCCTCGGCGGTGCTGGGTCCCCCGGCGATGCGGGGTTCCTCTGCGGGGCAGGGTCCCCCAGGGTGCGGGGTACCCCAGGGTGCGGGGTTCCCCGGCGGAGCGGGTCCCCCTGCGGGGCGCAGCGCGGTGCCCGCCCCGCCTCTCCCGCGCCCGGGCGCGCAGGCAGCGCGGCGACCTCTGCTGGCCGAGGGGCGAGCGGCCGCGGCCCCGCGCGGTGGGCGCCTGTCGGACCTTTTGTGTCTTTCCTCCCGGAACGCTGCAAATGTCATCCCCTAGCCCTCCCCAAGGGGCATGCCCGGGGTTCTTCCGTCCCCCACCTCACTACCTCCCCCCGGGTGACCTCGCGTGCTGCGAGCTGGAAAAACGTTAAAGTAATTTTTAAAAAAAATAAATAAATAAACCCCCCCAAACAAAAAAACCACAAAACCCCACAAACACCCCCCACCCCACACCCGATGACTGAGAAAAAGAAAATTCCCATGAGTTTATGAAACTCGAAGAGAGGTGCTTTTTCGTACTGTATTCTATGCATTTCCCCCTCTTGGATGTTTGTATATATTTTAAAAAATTGACCTGCTTAAAGTACAGCTCCTCCCAGATTTGAAATGACATCTCTTATTTTTCACCGTTACACCCTTGATTGAAAATAATTCAATCTGGTTGTAATTCTATTAACCCTCACCGCCTAACTTTTGATTTAACTACTACTTCTGGAAGAGGTGACTGCATTTTAAGCTTGATCTTTGCAAATGATGTGCAATAAGCGAGAAACCTGTCTCCGCCCCACAAACCAGGATTGGGAAGAAAAGGAGGGCTTTGATCAAGGGGTTTTTTTCCCCTCCTGTGCTACTGATTTGCTTAGTGTGTATTCGATTCGCGTTCCCACTAAGGGGAAGCTCTATATTTAGCCGGCATCAGAATCGGGTTTAAGGGAGTGGAATAATGAGTGGAACTGCTAGTTTCAATGAATAACGTATTTAGAGGAAAACCCTGGTGAAGGATTTCTATTTTATGATATCAGTATACATGTGAATGGGAAGACGTAAACCGAGATTTGTACATATATGAGACACTTCCGAAAATACATGTCCCCCCACCACCACCGCCTTTATCGTATTTATTTACTTTTGGGATGGGGGCTGGGAAAGCCTGCTAAAAGTCAGTGACTCTACATAGTAATCATTAGCTTTCATCACGTTGAGGGGCTCAAATGAGATTGTATGCATTCGAGGGAAGGGAACAGGGGCTTTTAAAAAACCCCCACAACCAAAAAATCCCACAACCCCCAAATCGACAGTGGCGATTAACCCTTTCCATCCCGTAAAGAACGTCTACAAATTCTGTCCTGAGTTTGCTTAGTGGCGAAAACTAGGACGCCTTCCCAGGGAAGGAAAAAAAAATCAGCTTTGGGAAATGATTAAGGAGGTGTTTCTGGTTTCGGAAGAGAGGAAGTGGGTTCGCCAGGGGCTGGGTGAGATGCCCTTGCTAGGGGCTGCGGCAGTAGTGGGCTGCGGCGGCCGTGCGCCGGGTGCGCAGGGGTAGCAAGGGCTCCTTGCCTACCCCTCCGGAGCTTGTGGCATTCGCCGTCCCGGGGTTCAGATCAGGGGACCTGGCCACAGGAGGCAGCGAGTGCCCTACTCCAGTCGGGAGAGCAATTTTTGTCCCACGCCATGACGGTGGTTCAGCCAGCATCGCCAATCGGGCACGCAGAAAGTCTCCTTCGGTCTGCTCCGCTTTAAAACTTGAGGAGCTTTGGACCGAAGAGATGCTTTGCAAGAAGGGTCTGGATCTGAGGTTCCCAGAGGTTCAGATTTCCCCTCGCTGTCTTGCAGAACGTGGTGAGGAGCCCGTGCGATGGATGTGCTGAGAGGGGAAGAGGTTTCACACAAGGCTGAAACTGGAAACAGCTCAGCGGGGAAATCAATCACGAAATGAATTAGCTGCTCCGGGGTGTAGGCTTTGACTCATCTAGAGGTGTGCGATCTTTAATCTTCAAGTCTTAGCTACTGCATGTGAGGGAGAAGCGTACCATAACAGCACTAAATCTATCAAAACAGAAGAAAACCTGTCAGTGGGCTTCTGTACGCCCAGGAAACCTTCCTAACTTTTAATAACACAATCAAGCTCATTAAATCCCGCTATTTCTTAATTAAAAAAAAAAAAAAAAAGGCAAAAGGCAGAACGCAGCCATTCTTTCTCTCTTAGTGCCTTTCTCGGAGTTTTCAGTAAAACTCGGAGCGTCTCCACTGGCCGGCATCACCGCATCCGCTTTTTTATTCAGCCATAAGTGGACACGCTCTCATTGGTACCTTAGACAGGGGAGTAAGGTCTTTGACAGGTGGGGAAAATAAATCCCCGCAAAATTCTGGGGAGAGGAAAATCATGAAAAGATATTAAGGAGGCGTCAGAGCACGGGTCGGACCGAGGCACGGAAAAGCCCAGTTTCTCCTCAGCCGAAGGCTGCTTGGCCTTAGCGCCGACAGCCCCGGACGCACATGAGGAACGAGGCAGTTCGGGGATGTTTATTGCTTTAAACTTTCCCCTTTGTTATCTTCCCAGTGTCAGGAAGTGTTCGAGGACAGGAAATACAGCGGCGATTTTGTCTCCGGGGTGAAGAGAAATCTCAGGGCAGCGAGGGAGCCTCAGGCCCACTTTCAAGTCCCGGGTCTGATGGGGGTCCCGCCGGGGTGATCGGGCCCTTACGTTCCCCTCGCTGGCCATGGGGGCTGTGTGGGCCGTGGAGGGGAGGCAACGACCTGAGCCTGGCCTTGCGCCCGTCCCAAAGGGCGCCCGTCCCACACACGGGATCAAACTGGCCGAAGTGAGGGGATACAGAGCCGCCGGAATAACCCTGTCCCTCCTCACTAGTCTGTCCTGCCATAAATGTGCGTAGGGGACACTCCAATCCCATCCCCTCGTAAACAGGATGATTCCCTCGGGAAATTTTACTCTCCTAAATACCCTCAACCAGCGTCCCGTCTTCGTGCTGGTACAATGCTCGCTTCTTCTTTCACGTCCCAGGCAAACAGCCCACAACCCCATCTCTGGAGGGTGGCTTTGGGAAGGAAAAAACCCTAAAACGCCACCCTCCCCCCCACCTAAAAATTAATAACGTCGTCCTCCCCAGCGACAGTAACCATAACACGGCAGCAGAGCAGCAGCCGGGCGGGCGCGGGGCGCCGGCGCTGCCGCCGAGGCTGCGGGGGCGGGAGGCGCTGGGCGCCCCCGGCACGCCCGGCCCGGCCGGAGGGCGCTGGGTGCCCGGTACAACGCGCCCGGCCGGCGGCAGGGAGCGGGCGGCTCCGCTCGGCTCCGCTCTGCTCCGCTCGGCTCCCCGGCCGAGCAGCTCCGCGGGGCTCCCGGCTGTGCGGGCCGCCCGCCCGGGGCCGAGGCAAGCGGGCGGAGGCGGCGGGAGAGCCGCGAGTCCGCCCGGTGCCGGCGGAGAGGCTGCGCCCGGAGGAGCCGTGCTGGCGGAGCCGACGCGCCTTCCCTCGGACGCGGCGGGCGCTCGCCAGTGCCGCCCTCGCCCTGCCCCGCTGGCGGCAGCGGCTGCAGAGTCTCACCAACTCCGAACTCCGCCGTTCGGAAGAAGGTACTGCCTAGTTGTCTTTTCGAGAGTCTCGCTTTCCTCCCCAGCGCCTCGCTGACCTTCGCAACGGGGTTTCAAGCGATGAAGAAAAAAAAAAAAAAAATCCAAAAAACCTCACCTCAATCAAGCAAACAAATAAACAAACAAACCCAAAAAAACCCCCAAAAAACCACCAACAAAACCCAACCCAACTAGACTCAAACATCGGCAGCGAACATCAAACAAGTGAAGGAATATAACAGCTGGAAGACTCTATGTTTAACTATGGGTCTTGTCTGATGGACCGTGATCTACTTTAGACCAAACAGAGGATATACCACTCGTCTTTGGTCACTATAAGGTATATTTATTGCTTCTTAAATGAGCATAATAAAATTGACAACTGAAACCAAAACTGAAAAACATTCTATGCATTTTAAAACCAAACACAGAATTATCTTAATGGAAGTTAGAGCAGTCAGGTTAATCAGCTGAGGAGAGTCAATATGTTTAAACAAAAAATTACGTCCGGTAAAATTGGGTATTATTGCTTAGATCCTTCAAATAAATCTTGTAAAATTAACAGCCAGAAAAGCAGTAGGGAGACCTAAAAGAGGAGACCAAGTCCAAAGTGGGAAAAGTTAAATTCATTCATCCGAACAAAATAACATTTTGGCAGACTATCTCGGCCACATACAGTTTATTATACTTCTGAGAAGTAGATGCCTCACTACAACAGGAAAAAATAAAAAGCAAATCAAAACAAAAACCACCGAAAAGGATTTGCATAATGCTAACACTGCAGCTTTCAAAACTGCAGACAGAAACTTCTTAAAGTGGCTACATACAAAATAGGGGAATCCTAAGTGAAAGGTAGTGCAACCAGAACGTTAGTGGGATGAATTAAAGATGGACTGTGACCCTTTGTACAATATTTTTCATGCATGAGGGCAAAAGCACGGTCTGTGGAGGAGAGTTTTTATGTGTTGTCCACTGTTCAGTGGTCTCTCTTTTGAACAGGGGCAAATAAAAGCCATCAATAAATAATAACTTTTACATTAAGAACAAGCATGCACAATATACTGAGGGCTTAGCATTTTTTTCCCACTAATGGGACATGTGCCATCCATTACGTATGAAGATGAAAGGCATATCATACACAATGGTGGTACTGCGTGCTCTGTGCATGTAGATAGAAAGCAAGTCAGACTCTTCATGCAATAGGTACCACCAATACATGTGTTACATGTTTGTGACATTCATCTGGAACATATAATCATTATTAAAGCTACTTGCGGTTTCCTTTGTGTTTCTCAGAATCCCGCATTCCACTCAGCTCAGGACAAGAAATGTACCATGACTAAGTGTAGCAAGAGCTTGAGATGCTTGTCGGTGTTTGTTCTCTTCCTCTAAAAGGTGTGTATTTCTGGCTGTATGGTTAGTTGTATCCACATATTGTGACTTTTCCAACAGTGTTGCACCCAGCTTCAGTTTCCCTGGGTAAACAAACATGTACAGGGTGAACTCAGCATCTGAAGATCCCGCAGTGCAGAGTGTACTTTAACAGTTTCACTGCCAAAACCACGTTGGGCAGATAAGGGATTTTTAATGGTATCAACTTCCTATATATGCATGTAATGTATTTGAACTGCAGGTCAGGGGAAATTTGATGTCTTTAGGATAGTTTTTCAACCTGTAGGTTGTCTGCTGTGCACTAGTCCACCCAGTTTCATGACAGGTTGGAAAAGAAAGCAAACCTCCTTGGAGAAGGCAGGCTAGTAAATGTGCTCTAACCCCAGGACCATGCTCAACACGTACTCTGGGAAACACTGCAAGTGTAATCAGTAGAGAGGTGGTGTCATTCCCTCTGTTGTCAAGGGTACCAAAATGAATAGAAGGCCTAGGAGCGAGACTAGATATGATCTGATCTGAAGACCATATGCATTTGATCCATGTTATAGGATAATATGTATGTGCAAGGAGTGGTTAAAGTGAAGACAATGCAATCTAGGAAAAAGACAAAAAAGGATGAATCTGGCGGGATTCATCATTAGGGGTGGGAGAAAAATGTACGGAGCAAAAATGTATGGAGGAATAAACAGAATGACAGAGAGGTAGAGGTGAGAGAAATGTTTAAGAAATTGAGTGCAGTGTCACTGGAAACTGAGAAAATAAGGAAGAAGGGGAGAAACCAGTGCTGAAGAGAATATAAAAGAAAGAGCATGTCAGAATGAGGAATAAAGAGAGGGAAGATGGAGGCAGGGCAAGAAAATAGAAGGCAAAATCTTCTTTCCAGAGTGTGTTTGTAATTGACACTGAGACTGTGACAAATCAGATATTGCCACTAATGATGATGATTTGACACTCGACTGCAGAAGTTTTACAATCTCCTTCATAAAAAATATTTTTCTATAAGGGTACAATCAGTCTTACCGTATGTGACAAAACATGCTATGCTTATATTAATTTCAACATTGAAATAGTTTACTTTTTGCCACTCTTTAATTTGTGTAGGATTTCTTTCTTATAATAAAGGAAATGCTTTTTGTTTGTTTATTTTGATTTTAAGAAAACACTGTTCTTTAGAAAGAAAATATCCACTAAACCTCCCTCCCCAAAAATGTCTCTTTCTTTCTGTAACTCCTGTAGGTCAAAGAGGACCCCTGCTCCACATATGTGCAGAAACTAGCAGGCCTATAAAAACTTGATGTGAATCAGCACTGCTCCATTAAAGGTCAACTACAGCTGAATCAAGCTACTCTTAAAAGGCATCTACCAGAGAGAAGAAATATGAGACAGACAGGAACAGCATAGAAAGGGATAGGTATTAATCAGAGTAAAAGACAGACGGCAAAAACAAGAAAATTCTGCCAAGCTTTAATACTTTTCCACTAACATGTTCAACAATGGCCTTATACCCTACACACTCTGTCTGGCTAAGGTCATGTTGAACTTAGCTATGCAAAAGGAAGCAGCTGTCAACTGTAGCACATGGCAGATGGAGAAATCTTATCAGATATTAAAACATGAAATTGCTTTTTTTTCTTTAATTTAGAAATTGATTTGCTGTGTGACATTAGAAACCCTTATACTGGCACCACATGTTGCAATGAGCCATCTTCTACCTCTGTGTGACAAGATAAGGATGTTTTTATTACGCATGTATATTTTGCCATACTTGGATTTTCAGAAATGATTGGGGTCAGCCTTATTTATCTGTTTCAGACCTCCTTCCCCTTTATCTAGACTGTACTATAAATATTATTCTGATAATGATGAGTTTGGTAAGATTTGCTTATGTGGTGAAAAGGAAAAAACAGTTTTATTTCAGGAATTATGACAGGAGGTCAGAACAGGTGAGCAGAACAATCCTTCCTCTCTTTCAAGTCTCTGTTAGAGAGCTGGCAGAATTTCTTGGTGGAGCTTCACCAATCTGAACAGTTTATAGAACCTGTGATTCAAAAATTTAGCAAATGACCAACAGTTTAAGACAAAGATTAGGTATTCCAGACTCATGAACCTGCTCAGAAGCACCACTGAAAATGGGTTTTGAATTTGCTTTATGACAAGATGGAATTGTTTGCTTAAAAAAAAATACTATGCTCAACTGTTGATTTTGCAGTGTCTCAAAGACTCAACAAAGTCATTGCCTCGCCGAGTCATCTGCAGAAGTCACTCAAAAGTTTTCAGCTATTCAACACACTGAGGCAGGCAATAATCATTACAGCCATTTTACAGGTGCACTGAACTGCCCTTTGAGTAAAAAAAAAGTGAAACTATGTCAGTATAGTCAGCATATTGAAAAATAGTCTTCCTGTTGACTACTTGTTGTGCAACAACCTGAGATATTTCTCAGCTTTAAAGATTAAAGTAGCACAAATATATAATATATGTTACTAAGGTAGCTCTATGTGCAGTATTATACTGGAGCATAAGCTTTAATATGTAAGCAGATACAAACCCAAATACTTTTACATAAATTTTCATCTGTGAAAGATCTAGATCTGCAAAATTAGCAGGTGCTTCTGCCCACCAACAACGAGTTACAAGTGAAAAAAACACACAAAAATCAGAATAATACTTTCTTGCTTTGGCTCTGAGATTATTTATTATGCAAGTGGACTCTTTCAAGAGCTTTGTTTATAAAGTGGTAAAGCATTTGCCTATTTCTAAGGACTCAAGTAAATCTACAGTTATAAGAGGCCTTTTTGAAGGCAGGTTGTATGTGGCTTCCTGAGTCCCTGACACCTTTCATTCATTCACAATAATTCTCACTTATTGTCATCGCCACAAAAGACTGATTATAGTTGTTTAGGGTGAAATCTTGCTCCATCTCTACAGAAAAGGAAAAAAAGACTTTCTGAAAATCACCAGCTTGAATTGTTATTTGACCTCATGTGTTTTGTTTTTTGGAAGTGTTTCTGTTTATATAGATTGGCTGCATCTAAACACACTTTGCATCTCTATAAATTTAAGAGCTCAAAAGAAAACACAGACATGTACTTCAGAAGGGCTGCTCTTTGGCTGAGGGAAATAAAGCGTAATGGTTTTATGGAAATTGTTTATGAAAAGTCAAGAGGATGTTAGGCAAAAGTTCTTGCAACTTGCTTCTCTTTTATGAGTGTTTCAACATAATTTCCCGCTGTCTTTTCTTCCTGTGAGTTACTCCTATTTAATGTCATTTAGTGGAAGAAAAATGAATGATTGAATGTACGTGAACACAGCTTACATTAATAGGATTATCTGGAATAGAGAAGAATGATTGTCCAGAAGTATGAATTTTGAGGTCTAAACACAGAAATTCTTACTCAGAAGATCAATGCCATTGATGATAATCAGGCTACATGTATATATGGATTTATTCACTTAAATCACCTCTTTTGTGAATGTTTCAGTACAGAGTTCTGGGACAAAAACCTTATTCAAAGCTGTTATTTTCCTCAGATGAGTAAAATTTTCATATGAGAAAAAACCCACATACTCAGAAACTTAAATATATTTTCTATCTAAAATATATCCATTACAGATGAAGACTTTTGTTGTTTTTTTTTTTTTTTTCAGAAAGTAACAAAATTGAGTATATCATATTAATTGGAATACTGCTTGTCAGACGCTAGAAATACCTTGCTCATCCATGTCCAGTTACAAAAACAAAATTCACATAACCTTCACAAAATTTTATCTAAGACAAACCAAAGTTTTGCAAATTAATTGATGAAAGTATTTTTACAGAAAAGATAATGAGCACTGGAAATTACTTACAGACCGTCAAAATACTGTTGAAAATTTAATTCTTATGCTAAAGTATATATCAGAAAAAATGAATAATTTTACGAGTAACTTCTTTTTCTAGTTCATGTTCTGATGACATAGAAACAAAATGGAAATAAACAAGGAGAGAGTGAGAGTGAAGGGATGCTAAACACAAACCATAGCCTTTTTCAAAGAGAGATGTCTTGTGACTAGATAGTGCTAGTAGAATTATGAATAACTAGGATTCAAATCAGCAGAGCAGCAGATTTACTTTATTATCAGAATTGTAAACAGAGAATATAGTTGTGTTTTACTTCCTCTTTAGCTATATTGTGTTCTTTAAAAAAAATTAAACCACATATGCAACTAATCTGCCAATATCAACAAAATCTTTAGAATTTTTCCAACAGAGAATGTGCATGTTTTTCATTTACTGTAAATATTTCCTTTTTTTTTTTTTTTTAATAATACCCCTACCCGCATTATTCTTATGAAAATTTTGGACTACTAAGTAAACAGCTTGATGCAATTACATCTTCAGAAAATTTCAGGGACTAAGTTTACAGCTTACAGAATAAAACATATATAAACTGTGTAAATATCCCAAATAAGTAATACTATAATTTCAGTATCCTCTGTGTGACCATCAATACATTGTGAATTTGCAGTAGATCTTTAACTGATTAATTGCAGGCTTTCACAAAGAAATCTTCTTTCTCCCCTCCCCCCCACAATGTATCAATAATAAGGATATTACTTTAAGGGAAAAAAATTGTGCTGATACAACATTAGGCTTACAAAACTAATTCAAAACCATGACAATTTTTGTTGGTTATGAAATGCTGAATATGATAACATGCACATTGTTTTGCTTAGGTAGTGCTGGGATATGCAGACAAACTCTGAAACAGAAATAGACATACTAATTGCTATGAGTATTAATTTCTTGTTTTCTGTTCAATTAGTTATGGCAAGACCAAGCATGGAAGATGTGTGATACAGTTGTGGTTTTCAGAGTTAATTTTATGATCACTGAATACTGGGGTCAGCCTTACAACAGCTTAAAATTAACCATTAAATTGTTCCAATGAATGAATAATTAAAAATTAATATTTACTATTAACATATAACTATTGATTTTGTTGCAAAGATGACATGGGTGAGCTGAACCCCAATGTGAATGTATTGGAGGACATTTTACTGGCAAAGTAACGCCTCTATGACCTCTAACTTCTCAATATACAAAATTTTAAATCCATTAAAAAGTAGATATAAAAAAACTTGAGCAGCTGAGGGAATGTCAGATATTGCTGTATGCAGATGCTTGTGAAGAATCTCTGTTCAGTACACTGTGGGAGCAGACTGTGAGTCTGAGACCATCCTTGAAGTTCCTGTATCTTGGTGTCCTAGGAGCTGGTGTGGGAATGCACAGCCCTTTTTACAGGACTGTCTCATGACGTGTGCTCCACTGGAGTATAGTAATGCTCTGGCCACAGAGCATCTCCTCAACATGTCTTGGAGCCAGCTGCTACTCAGTTTTCTGTGCATCTGGCTGGATAAAAAGCTTAACAGATTCTGTGCATCACTGACATGAACAGGGCCAGAGTGGCCCTCAGGGTATGCCTCAGTACATTCGTGATGGATACAGAAAGGTACTAAGGCAGTATTCATTGTCTCCTCTTTAAAAGCCATGGTTCTAGTTGCCTTGAACATCAGCAGAGATATTATTAGCATTACAGCCCCCAGCTGGAATCAAGGCTTAGCGTGTTTGCCACCACGAAAACATAATAATAAAAAATAAATCTGCCTCAAATATTTTGGAATCCATAATACCAGTAAAGAGAAGGAGAGGAAAAAATATGGCACATAAACTGAGTTCTGGAAGATTAAATAGCAAGAAGAACATGGAATGCAATGCTGAGTTCCTGAGGTCCATGCTATTCAATACCTCTATATTCTGTGTGCTTATTATGTCTGATTTTAAATAAAGCAAAAGTTAGATCCAAGAAAAATGGTGTCATTTTAGAAGATCTACAATGTCTTCCAAAATAATTATAGTTTTACTAGTGAGGTAAATCTGTAACTTTGTGTTAGGTGTCTCATTTTGCAGGGGTGGGGAAAGGTATGTGGTCCAAATATGTATCCACCATAATAATGCCTGCCTCCAGTCAACATGCTGATCAAAGAGATGTGTAGTCATCCTGAGTGGGAAGCACCTGCAAAATCCTAGGTCTTAGTCTTTTCCCTATTTATAGGTTTGACTTCTTTGCAAAAAAAGACTTCAGTCCTTCAGCAATAGCTCAGTGACCCATATTTAAAACAAACAGAACCAACAGAAAACAAAGCACAATGTGGCAGCCAGGCACTTGATATACAATAACCCAGAGATTACAGGGCTTTTCCCAGATGTACCTGCGAAGGCTCAAAATGACACCTTTCAAGTCCCTTCAGAGAGCTCCTATCACCTCTCCATTACCTGGTAGGAGCATGGGACAGGGGAAAATCTACACATCGTCCATCCACTCTCTTGCAGGTGTATAGCTGAGGAGAAAAGATGTGCAGAACTGGAAATCAAGGACAGGAAGAACCATGATTCTGAAGCTCAGTAATTGGTTACTGGTCTGGAAGAAATAAAACCCAGGCTGTTATCTTTGTCTCAAGGCTTATAAACATATTTTCTTCCTTGATGCTACATACAGTGATTGGATAAGAAGCTAGAAATTTATCTTCTCTCTCTTCAACCAGCAGACTAAGTAATTTTTATTTAAATAATTGTATTCCTCTGGTTCTTATATTTTGGCCATGTAAATATTGAATTATTTTCCAGTCTCTGAATAGGTCAGTTAAAGTATCAGAAACACTGAGCACAGCTCTGTGTCCACTCATAGGGTGCTCAGGTGACACCACGTGGAGCTGGCGTGGATATACTCCAGTCTCAACATCTGTGTGCTTAGTTAAATATTTGTAAAAGTGACATATATTGACTTCCAGGAATGTATCAGGAAAAACAAAACAGAAAATGAAAAGAATACTTTAGAACTGAGATTTATGGCCTGTTTTCTTATTTATTCTGAGATATTTCCAAGCGACAGTTATTTGTCTGATACATAATGTTATTGTTTGTAAGCCAAGAGAACACAAATGCAGTGAACAAAATGTGACTTTTGGGACAAATGTCTGTGCTATGAGTGTATGAAGATTTTTTCCATGAATATCTCTTTAATGAATGTTTGGAAAATGTAGCAAGCAGTAAATAGAGAGTGGAGAAATCCCACTACTGCATCTTTTCCTATTCCCCACCAAATGTAGCAGAATTGTCACCAGTGTTCAGTGTAAGCATTACATCAGTGCCCCTTGTCCTGATGGAGTGATCCAGCTGATGGACATTTTTGTAAGACAGAAAATTATTTCCGGTCCTTATTCTTATTTCTAAAAATTGTCCTTTCCCTCCCTGCTGGTCTTTCTCTGCCATTCAAACACTCCTGGTTTGCTCACGTGTTCCATTATCCTGTGTGCACTACCAGTTCTGTTTTCTTTCCATTCTTTTTCCCTGTCTGCTGCAATCTCTCAATGCTTTCTGTCCTTCTGGCCATGGAAGAGAGGTAGTGATTTGCTAGAAAGGAGTGGGAGATGGACTACAGAGTGGCCACCTTTGCTCTCAGTTTGCACTTCTTCTCTCAGAATGAAACTTTCCCCTTTATATCAGAGGAAGGGAAAGGTGTTGTTCAGCTGCAGGGCTATTAAATGAGACGGGGCACATTGGCCTTAACATCATTAATGACTTCACAGACATCTCAGTTCTGTTGCAAACACCAATTAGTGTGGTGTTCTGCTCCTCAGCTCTTATTTTTGTCTGTCCTAGCATTCCTTTTTCCCCTCAGATAATGCAGGTACTGTTAAGAATTTCACAGCCTCACAAAGACCAGTCTCATGATACACAAATTTCAGGAAAAAAAAAAAAAACCCTGACAAATTTTAATTGGATTATCAGTGTACACAGATTTATATTGGCTCATATTTTCAAGAATGTCTCTGTAAAGGAAAAGGACCTCCTACTTGACATAGATGCTAAGATTAACTTTGACATTTAGAATATTTCACAACCTGTATTGACTGTGTAGATCATTAGAGCCATCTGCGGCCTGAATCTGTAATTGTTTTTATCAGGAGTTAACAGTTCATAGAACTGAACATGTTATGAGCACTGAATGGAAGTAGATTTACACCTAATATTAGATAAATATCAATATACACATCTAGAACTTGTAAATTTGTTTTCTTTTTTTTTGAATGCAGTTGACCACCTGAGTGTCAGAATTAGCAAAGCACAGCTGCTCCTGGATCCCAGATACAGGTTTCCAGTCACTTCCACTGGTTTAAGAGCCTGTATTAATTCTCAATGCGCTGATATGGATCTTGTGCAGTTATTCTTCCCATTGTACTTTCTGCTGGATGATTTCAGAACTTGCTTTCTGAGATAATATGAAGTCTACTAACAGTACTCCAATAGCTCAGGGAACAGCTCTTATTTAATTAGCATTGTTGCACCTAAGGAAATGTGTATTATCTCATTTCCCACAAACCTCTATTTGTTTGCTGCTCAGTTTGTAAGGCCAGCTCTAACTCATAAATCCCTACATGGTTAGAGTCAATTGTCCCTTGGTGCAGCCTCTGCTGTACGTTCAGCAGCTCTGACCTTGCAAGCTCTCTTGGCACTGTGTGGCATGGCTTTCTTCTGGTACCTGGTGGGACCATTCCCCTGGTCCATGGAAAAGGCTTTCCTCAAACCAGGGCTACACAGTAAGCCACTATGGCTTTGAAATCTTTTTCCTACTGCTTCAGAGTGTGTGATACAGGAGTCATTCCTGTGTTCAGAGCCCGTTCCCTTTCCGTGGGTTATATGTTTAACTCCCTTCCTAAAGGGATATCTGTGTGGGTATGTCTGTGTGTGTGTGTATTTGTAAATTAGATTTGCTTCAAAAGTTGCTTCAAAAAAACCTTCCTCCACAATCCCATTTAGGAGAACCCAAATAAACTCTTCAATCTAATTTGCAAGGGTACAAAAATCAATGTATGTAAATGGAGACTGCTCTGCTCATATTTGATGCCTCATGCTATGAAGTTGCAAGTCTTGGGAAAGTCCAGATCTGTACAATTAATGTTAAATTTATTGTGCCAGAGTTATTATCTAATCCTAGAAATGCCTCTGCACAGCCCAAGCTAGATCAGCATTGGCACATTAATTTTCTGTTTTTCTTCTGTCTGCTTCTGGTATTTCTTGTTATCGGTCCAGATTACTTGTCAGTGACCTTATTCTCTATATTTTCTGTATGTGGTGAAACTTAGCAGCAACCTAACATTATATATATCTATATATATATCTATATACATATATATATATATATATATATATATATATATATATCTGTTCTTCAATGTGAATGTTTGAGCTACAGTCCTGCAGATGTTTCTTTTTGAAGCTGTGGCTGAGCAGCATTTTGCCCATCATGCTGCCCTAGTTTTTCACCAAATCTACATGAGATGGTTGGCTGCAGTGACTTCCACTGCTCGTGTTACTAAGGGACACACAAATTCTTAGATTTTTGTGATGCAAAGTAGAAACCATCTGAAATATATGCAACTAAAAATAATTTCTAATCAGGAATGTTTTACTAGATTTTAATTTTGTTTCAGAAATTCAGAAATATGGGCAAGAGGACAGATGATGCACTGTTTGGAGCACAATTATTTCCCAGAATAAACCTAGATAGCACACATGACTCTATTTTTCCTGAATGTTCCAGAAAAACAAGAATAGTTTCAGATGAAACTGAAGTCTAAAACTGGACCAGGAAGTGGTACTGTTCTGAATAGTATGTGAACAGAGTAATAGTAACAGCAGATGACTGGAGGAGTCCCAAGGCAACAGCATGAAGTAGATGGCGATGCTGCCTTACACTTCAGAGACATGTTACTTTAAAAAAAGTAAAACAACTGTGAAATTGAAGAGTAATAAAAAGCACTATTGTGTATTACTGTATATAGTAATGTGAAAAGTGTTATAACAATAAATAACTAATGTTTGTACGTTCAGAGGATTTAGTAGTTCCTTTATAACCAGTTGCTTAATCAAAAACAGTCTTAAACAAATTTTCAAGCCTGTAATATAAAGAAAGAAAATGGAACAGGTGAACTAGAAAGTAAGCGAGAAGGTAGCCCATGAAACAATGAATTAATAGAAGGATATTTCAACTGAAGCAGGAATAAACTGGGAAACATCAGGACTGTATTCCAATTTGCTTCCTGTTTTTATTTAGCTTGAATGTTTAGCCTAATATTTTCTTCAGCCAAGTGGTATGTATTTAATATTTGTGTCACGCAGCTTTAGTAATGTTCAACTCTTTTGCAGCACCTGGAACTTGGATTTATGACTTTTACCTAATATTCTGCTATTTTCCCATGAGGTTCTTTGACAGTTTGGTAATTCAGCAAGGACAGGAAGAAACTAGTTTTCTTTTGGTATTTATTGCAGGTAAATTATTTAAAGAAGTCACAATAATGTTAAGCAAAAGAAGTTTATTGATGATTAAATGGTGGTTCAATTGTAACTAATTGACTACTGCATGACAATCAAATAGTGATTAAGCAATAACTGAATGGTAATTAAACAGTAATTTAACAATTATTTGACAATGATTTAATGATTTGACAATGACTTAAAAAATTAGATGATGATTAGATGGCAATCAAACACTCTACTATTTCCTATATTTCTAAAAAATTACAGCTGGATATGTGTATGTTGCTAGCATAAGATACAATTTTAGGCCTAATGTAAAACGTCATTTACCTCGTTAGAGATCTTGAACAACAATCCTAAGTAGCATCCCTGCTCAAAGGGAGATCACCACTGTGCGGCCTGCTGCTGTTCAGAACTCAGTGGGCTCAAGCGTACATATAATTACAGGTAAAGGAATTGACCTGTAATCAATCCTCCCTTCAGTGTGTGCAGAAGAGTGCAGAGCAGCAGCAGTTTTAGTTTTGTCTAATCCCAGCTTCAGGCTGGTACTGTTAGCTTCTGATAAGACAGCCTCAAAACTCTTGGGTGCCTGAGAGCCTGTGGTCTAGCACAGCTCTCACAGTCTGTGCTTGTCAACGATGCCTGAATCAAAGTACTGCTCACCATACGTCACAGAATCTGTCTGTAAAAAATTAATCCTTGTTGTTGTTGTGGACTGTGCACTGTGTACGGCTGTATTGGGTTTTCACGGCTGGCCTCTGGGCCGGGCTGTGCAGGGTTGGCTCTGTGGCTGCTGTTAGAATGTGCCAGAAGCTTTCACAGTGTCTGACAGAGCCAATGCCAGCTGGCTCGAGGACGGGCCCACTGCTGGCCAAGTCTGAGTCAGTCAGGAATGATAGTAATGCCTCTGTGACAACGTATTTAAGAAGAAATGAAGTGTTATTGCACAGATGTAATTGTAGCCAGAGAAGAGAGTGAGACCATGGGGAAGCAGCTGTGCCCCTGCAGCCTAAGGAGGAGCAGAGATCCACACACAGCCCTGGAGGAGACCCATGCTGGAGCAAGTGGATACCCGGGAGAAGGCTGGGAAGCTTACACTAGAGCAGGGTCCTGGCAGGACCTGCAGACGTGCAGAGAGGAGCTCACACTGGAGGAGGTTCCTGATAGGACTTGCGACTTGTCAGATACCCATGCCTGAAGCAGCCTGTCCTTGAAAGACGGCACGCCATGGAAGAGGGACCCATGGTGAAGCATTTCATGGAGACTGATGCCTGTGGGATGCATTCATGTTGGAGAAATTCACAGAGGACCATTTCCTGTGGAAGGGACTTCACAGTGGAGCAGGGGAAAGGCTCTTCTCCCTGAGCAGCAGCAGAAACAATGTGTGATGAACTGATCATAACCTCCATTCCCAGCTCCCTGTGCCACTGGTAGGGAAGAGGTAGAGCTGGGAAAGGGGATGGAGGGGAGGGGAAGGTGTTTTTCAGATTTATTTTACTTCTCATTATCGTGCTTAGATTTTGTTAGTAATACATTCATTTAATATCCCTGAGCTGAGTCTGTTTTTCCTGTGACAGTATTTGGTGAGTGATGTCTCTCTCTGTCCTTAACTCATGAACCTTTCATTGTATTTCCTCTCCTCTGTCCACTTGTGGAAGAGACTGATAGAGCAGCTTTGGTGGGTGCCTGGCATCCAGCCAGGGCCAGCCCACTACAACTGCATGGCATAAAAACAGACTGCTTAAATTTACGGTTAGTTTTTATATCACTTTCTGTCCATTAGAAAAGAGCCAGGATTATTAAATTGAGCACCAGTTAGATTTTCACATATACACTTTTAATACTTCAGTTCAAATTTGGCATTTCAGATTTTAAGACCTTGTAACTTGGTCTATAACCAAGAAAATTAAAAATTTCTCTGTATGTGAAACCAAGATCCTTCTCCAAAACTGATTCCAGAAGTTGGTGCCGAAGTGCAATATTGCAAGTTTGTCAGTAAAGTCCTGAGTCATGGTAATGAGTTTCATACAGAAATTCTGTCCTGCAGTCAAAATCACCATAGCTTAATTAAACTTATTCTCATAGAATGTAATTAGCAATAGTTTGCATTAGTGGCTTTTCACCATCAAATGCCTAAATTCTATGTGTTATAAAAACCTGGGGACCCAGGCAGATGGCAGAGTACACACAAAAAAGGCAGAAATCTGAGCCATCCTCAGTGATTTACACAGGCTGAACCCCATGTGGACATCTGCTCTTCCTTACAGAGGGACAGAAGGAGATTTCAGGCTCCTCTTGTGTGAATCAGTTCACCAAAGTCGGGGTAGGAACTCTGTTCGTGCCTCTGAGCTCAAGGGAGACCCTAGGAAACGTACTTGAAAGGTGAAGACAGGTAGACACAAATGCCTTCTGTGGCTTATTAGAACTGATTTGGCAAAATGCCTCACAATTCCGGTAGGCTTGGTGATTTATTTAGAAAGCAAAAGGTGGTGCTGGGTTTTTTTGTTATTTGCTTTGTTTTGTTTTGTTTTGTTTTTACTGCCATAGGGGCAAAACCTATCAGTCTTCCAGATACAACAATTAGATTTAAGATTACTTCTCCTGTGCTACTTCAGCTTCATCCTCATATTTGTTTGTGCTGCTGTATATTACATATACGTGCATGCAAGTTCCATAAAAACTGTTTACTTGAATTTCACAGTTGGCAGCTTTGCAAAACTAAACCAACTCCCTCCATAACAGCTCTATTTTGCATATTTCCAGTGACTGCATAATATGAAATATTTTACTTGAAATTTTAATTAACTTTAAATTAAAATTCCTTAGATTTTTAACAGATTAAATATTTTATTGCCAATTTAATTTCATTTTTATATTTGCCAGCCTTTCTGATCAAGCCAACATAATTTACACGATGTGTTATTTTTTGTCAGTTTTGACTCTGAGACATTAGCAAAACTATACTTCAACTTAATTCCACCTTTCTCCTCTTAAAACAATCTCTCCTAAGTTTAGGGTCACAAACTTTTTATAGAATAAATAAATGCTATGACCATCTCTTATGAAAGTTCACACTTACCTGGTGTGTAAAATGGAAAAAAAATTAAAAAAACCCAACAAGACTAAGCAAGGAAAATTTGTATGCAGATTTATGTTATTATAATATAGCTTATGTATAAAAGAAAGCTACTGCAATATACAGAAATGTGGCATGTTTCCAACAGCTCTATGGAGCAGTGCCATCAACCCAACATTTTGTGGTACATAAGAGTAGCAGAGAGTGCTCCACAGAAAAATCCTCTTTCCACTTTCTTGTGGCTATTCCAAATTACTCATGGCTTCAGCAGATGATTCTGATCTCACTATACTCTTGTTTCTTTTAACTTGGTATCATGGATGAGACAAGTAGTTGTTCCTTATCAGATGACTACTACCAACCAACTGGTTTGACATCTCAAGGACAAGATCTTGAAAGGATGACACTATTAACAGTGTGACTGTAATACATATAAGATCAAAGGTAGATCTGTAGCACTGTGTATTATTTTAGGACACAAAGGGAGTTGTACAGTTGGCATCAAAGTTTCTGGTCATCTGTTTATCACTTTTCTCCTCTTTCTTTCTAGTCCTTCCAAGCATTTAAGTAAGAATTTTGCTTTAACTATTTTAGTACAACTGACAAATCTCCTGTTTCTCCCTCTGAACTTTAGAAAGGGCCACATCATGTTTTCTTCTGCTTTGGAATTTCCTCAAAACTGGCATTAATCCCTATATGTCACACTGTTCCTTTCTCTGGATATGTGTTTTGGGGGAAGTATAACTGAGCAGGAAAGAGGTGGTGGACTCTATGAGTGATGTTTGTTGTAGGAAAAGGACTTCTCTAAAAGGCCTGCTAAATCAAGGAGGCTGTTAAAACTTGCCACAGTGTCTCCTTGTCATGTGTAACAGTTCAGCTTTGTGTGGAAACACAATTTGTTACATGGAAAATGCCTGAGCATTTTCACCAAGCTTGTAGTTACAGCGCAGGATGAGGTCCTATATCCCACCCCACATCCAAAGCCAAGTATAATGGGAATCTTCAGGGAACCTAGTCCTGTTGTTGCAGGGAAATGACTGCTTTGTGATGTTTTCTGGAGTCTTCCTGTGAAACGTGACTCCTGCACAATTTTTCTTTTGATGAGGAAATAGCTCTTTGGTTTTGCTATTGTATTACCAGCTGGAAATTCCACAGCTTTAGTGTCATCTGACACTGAGGGGACAGATGGGTTCCTTTAGGGATCCTTGGAAGGATGACGACATTAATCCAGTTACAATTGAAGCTTTAATTTCTTAACATGTTTTCATGATTCGTATAGGACTGATTTGTGATTAGAAAGGCTCAGGATATCTACTAACAGAATCAATATAACACAATCTAGAGGCAGCATAATACAGAATTTATAACACAGCTGGTGATTTCTAATCAGCTGGACTCTCTGCAGATTGTGTCACATCTCAATACGTGGCTTACTGTCTATATAACAATCATAATCTAGGCTTGAATCTTATGGTTACTTTGGAAGCAGAGGACAGCAGATTGACCAGAGACTGCAGAGGTGTCTCTGGCCATTGTGAGATCACAAATCTCATTGTCCAGCAGCTGTTGTAATCCAGGTTCCCCCCTTTGGACTTGAAATTTTTTGATTTTATGGAGTGTGCTCTGGCTGCTGCAGACACAGAGAACACTTCTCTGTTCTCTAGCATTTACCTTACCTTACCTGTTCTCTGGGCCATTACCACCACCAGGAACTTCAAGACAGGTGAGGAAGGGAGTAATCAGCCTGGCCTCTAGGAACCTTGAGACCAGTAGGGAAGGGACAAGGAAATCTGTTTGGTTTTTCTACTTCATTCCTAGGACCTTCAGGATTTGATACTGAAGGGAAGCAATACCTGACTTACTCGGTCACGCAGGACAGCTATGTGCCCTATAAAACTGCTTTACTTATGCTAAGCCTCTGACAATCGTGAGACAGATGAGGGACATTAGGACCGACTCTTACACCCCATCACCAGAGGTTGGGAACAGGGTGTACTGGTCACACTTAGTCATCAGAAAGGTCCTGGGAATGGAGTAATTTGCTTTCCAGAGATCTGATATGCAGTTTGTTTCATGTTTGTTTGTCTGTTGTTATAAAAGCTGTCCCATAAGCTTAGCTCCTTTCATTTTATGAGATTGTATGGCATAATGTGACTTCATATAGTTGCAGAATCACAGAATCAAAGAATAATCTGAGTTGGAAGGGACTCTCAAGGATCATCGAGTCCAACTCCTGGCCCTTCAAAGAACCATCCTCAGGAGTTACACCATGTGCCTCAGAGCATTGTCCAAACTCTTCTTGAGCTCCATCAGGGTTGGCGCTGTGACAACCACCCTGGGGAGCCTGTGCCAGTGCCCAGACACCCTCTGGGTGAAGAACATTTTCCTGATATCCAACCTACACCTTCCCTGACACAACTTCAGGCTGTTCCCTCAGTCCTGTCACTGGTTACACAGAGCAGAGATCAGTGCATGTTCTTCTCCTTGTGAGAAAGTTGAGTGTCTTACACTGTGGCACCCAAACCTGGAGGTGAGACCACCCCAGCTCAGAGCAGAGGGGACAATCCCCTCCCTTGCCCACCTGGCCATGCTGTCCCTGCTGTCCCCAGGACACACTTGGCCCTCCTGGCTGCCAGGGCACTGCTGGCTCCTGTTCAACTTGCCATGGGCCAGGAGCCCAGGGCCCTTTCCATGGCCCTGCTCTGCAGCCTCTCATTGCCCAGTCTGTGTGTGCAGATCCAGGGCTGCCTATCCCAGGTGCAGAATTTGGCACTTTCCCTCGTTAAGTTTCATATGGTTGGTGATTGACCATGTCTAATTTGTCAGTCTCTCTGTGGGCCGTCCCTGACTTTGAGGTAGTCAACAGCCAAATGTCCCAAACAAGGATTTTATCACAAACTGTGGATACAAAAGAGAAACAGTGGTCTCTGTAGAGAACACATCTGTGTCAGGAAGTCCTAGAGATGGAGTGATATAAGAGGACACGCATTTGCCAAGTTCTTACTCTTCTACAAAGAGTATGATTTCAGATTGGCACAGAGCATGGGGATATGTCAGCCTTGACAAAAGAATGACTTTTAAAGCCATTATCACATTTCTTCCAGTTTTGCTTTCTTATTTTATGTTGCTTTACAGCAAGTCCCTGCAATGACCACTGCACCAGATTTCACTGTGCAGAAATAAGGGGAGAGTATTTTGGCTAAGTGGAATCCAAGAACCTGCCAGTCACACTGGCACTGGAACACATACTCTTTATTCCTGGGTGTTGTATTTACTGATTTGGAGCTCCAAACCATGCCATCTGTTTGTATCTTAGCCAAAATTAAGGGTTTTTAAAAACTTCTGACGCAGCCAAATTTCTCACAGACACAGGTTTTAAACTACCTGATTCATTCATCGCTAGATCTTGATTAATTCTGACCTTTCTTTAACTGTTTCATTTAGGAAGTTTATTTAAGTTTTATGCTAGTAGACCAAAAATTGGAATTGGCTCACTGTGGTCATTCTGTTTATATATTGTGTAGCTTCTTTGTGCCCATTATCAAGGGATCTAAGCTCTTACCAAATTCTATGACATTCCCTTTGACATCAGGCACAGTGTGGACCATATATGTCATTAAAAACAATGAGGGATTATCTGCACACATAGCGAATGGAAGATAGAGTACTAAATGGAACAATGGAATTATTCTGTTTACTGTGCTTCGTATGGTTCAGAACTGGTGACAATTTTTTAACAATCTTGTTCTAAAGTCACTTCCCAGAAGACTACCTTCTTCAGATGCTGTCAATGGGGAGTAACTCCTAGAGTCTAGTGACTCTATCTCCTCTACATAACAGGACTTAGGGACTCTAATTCTGGTAGTTAGAATTAGCAGACTAGCAGACAGAATTAGAAAACTGCTTCAACTCCATCTGTATTTTCACAGATCTCCACAGACGCTGGCAACGTTGCCCTTGAGTTCAAGATCTATCTTGAAGTGGTGATACATGCCTAAAGGATCACAGTATCATAGTGTTAGGCTGTTCAGTGATTTATCTGAATACATGCTTTGGATCTACAGCTCCTCTTCCAAGTGTACAGGCACCCATCACACAAATACTTTGCACACCTAAAAGTGACATCAATCCACACCCTTCTGAGGACCCTAAGCTCTGTTCTTCACACTCTTCAGAAATCTCAGAAAAAAACTCCTCGATTCTGAGAACAAGCAGTAAATCATGGCTGAGAAGGAGCTATGGTGCTCCAGCAGTTGCCTAATCAAGATGTGGCACTGCTGCTTGACCCTTACCACACCAGGTGCCAGCAGAGGGTTTCAGACTTCAGGAATACATACCTTGCATATTACACAACTGCATTTTCCCTGTCCCAATACGTAACCATAGTCCTTGATTTAACACAATACATTTTTGTTTATGTTCCAGGTTAAAGCACACTCTGCGTAATTCAGCAGTGACAATACACAAACTGTCACTCCAGGGCTACAGTTCTTGACACTTAGGTCCCATCAGGGAGGCCATAAATATATTTAACACTATCAGTTTTTCTGAGTAAATCACAAGACAGAATGACTACAATAGTTTGAATTGAAGCAGTTTTAGAGACCCACTGCTGTACACTCAGGGAAAAGTAAGTGTACCTGCATACCTGAAAATTAATTACATAATACATCCCCCATGTTACAAAATATTTCACCTTTGAAAATTGCTGGGAAACTTTGATAGAAAATCTTCTCAAGTGTTACAAACATGTAAACATATTTAAAAAACCAAACAAAAACCCAAAAAGTGTCCAGGTGTTAGTTGGTAACACTCAGGAAAACCAACATCTACATTTTCTTCCTCTGTTTAGGAAGGAGTTATATTTTGATGATAAAGCCAATGTGATAAAGACAGATAACTTTTCAAATGCAAAGAAAAAAGCCCTTTGTGTCTGAGAACTGTCAGTATTTTCATAGAACTTTTTTAATCCTTGAAGAATACATTCAGCTAGAAAACATACTATACAATTGCTACAACTGAATACTATATAAAAATGAAAATGACCTTATCAATAAATTTGCTGAACTTGATTAGTCCAGGGCTGCCTTGCTGGTTTCTTTTGTTTGTGGGTTTTGTGAAAGTTTTTTTTTGGTTGGTTGCCTTTTCCATTTTTTAATTTTTGTAACACTTCTACAGATAGTGACTGTGTAGCAAAGGAAATCATTTTCCTTAGCTAAAATTCCTTTATCAGTCTCACAACCCTCAATCCATGAAAACCCTCATTTTAATTTCCTGTAAATATTTAGTTTATACATTTTGTATATGTGTGGCCCTAAAACTATATTTCAAATTGCCAGTGTTTCAATAAAACAGTGAAAAATAGAGCCATCTGCAATCTGTATGCTGAGCACAGAAATAAAATTACTCTTTAATGCAACCGTGAAACTGTGGCATTCCAAAAATGGCATATTGCAATGTGTCCTAGAGCATTAGATATCCGTTAATCTTTTAGCAGCTTTTTGAGCAGGACATCTCTTTGAGCATGAATGCTTATTTCCAAAGAGACCATGCCCTTGCCTTAGGGGAAAGGTTATGAAGACTACTGAAAAAATTTGTCAGGACACTAGATTTATTGTACTTCTCTTTTTCAAAATGTACCATGTAATCGCTAATCTCTGGAAAACTTTGATTTAACATGTCATCTAAAAGATATTACTGTATTATTGCTAGCACACTAGCCAGGATGTAAAACACAGGGCTGTGAGTAGAAGGAATACGACCCAGATTTTCAGACATGACTGGCTGCAATCTCCTGACACTGCAGCCGAACTGTGGAACCTTCCAGTCACACTCTATCCAGCATGTTTCTCTATATAATCTCCTCTAGCATAGTTTCCAAGTACTAAAAAGCTAAATTTTTCCAAACACACTTTCAGAGAAGCAGACATTTTGTGATGATAAAACATCCATTACAGTAATTTCAAATGTCTGCATTTTAAGTTTCCTTTAAATCTTTTGACTGACAATAAGAAAGTGCTGCAAATTTCTGCCTACTGTTAACAGACTTTGTTTTTTTACACAGTAAAAATGTCTTTGTATACATGTAGGACTGACTGCTCACCAGTGGGAAGCTATGACTTGTCTACTCCAACATTAGGTTTGTAAGAGGTTTGATCCCTGTAACTCTAGAGAACAGTATCTAGAGGACTCTAGAGAACAGAGATTTCAGAAAAAAAAAAAATCAAAATGGCAAGACCACCTAGTAACTGTGAACTAGGAATACCAAAGTGTTCACCTTTTCATAATCAAGCTGTGCATCTGTTGCCAGATAAAAAATGCTGTCTATTCTTTCTGTAATGTAAGTTAATTTCTTCCCACTCTTCCAAGTGATAATGATAAAAAGAAAAGTATCATGTCCTTTTCAGTCTTGATTACAATGTCCTCATCTACAATTAATCTTTACAGGTGTCTGCATAATCAAAATATACTTTCATTTTTTTCTTTAGGAATAAGGTTTGGAATGCCATGCTTTCGAGATGTGAAATACCATATAATATGAAACAAAATCCATTGGCTGAAGGAATTTTAGAGTGTTATAATATTAAATTTCATTTTATAATGTCAAAGGTTCCTTAGGCAAAAATTTGCAACAGTTAAGAAGTATGACCTTTAAATTAGTCACATGAAATTCAAAGCATAAACTTTAATATTCACTCATGTACAGCATTTTTTGCCTAAAAATCCTGCAGAAGGAATGAATCCACCAGTTCTTATTAATATCACACTGATGAGTGATAGTGAAGCAATGGTTCAAATCTATGGCACGGACTTAAGTAAGAAAGCAGAATTAGGCCAAATGAAAGAGAAGATCCTTAAAATACTTAGTATTTCAGGTCCTAAATCAATCATTGAACATTTACAGTGGTAAGTATTTGTGTAAACTGCTGCTTTTCATCTCAGTTTTTAAGGACTTTCTTATTTTGGGAAACCAGGTGGGCTAAATCACAATAAAAATAATCTTCTCAGATCCGTTCACATGTTTGGTCCACATATGAGTAGATGATAACCAAGGTCCTTTTTGCTTGTTTATTTGTTTTGTTTCAAGTGCAGTGTAGTAGTTGTAGCCCTTGCTAGCTACTTTAGATCAAGGATGTTTGAAAGTAGATTTGTCAAAAACTACAAAAATAGCACATAAAATAATATGCTTTGAAAATAAATCAGCCTTGGGAGACCGAGACTCACCTCCACAGTCACCTACACAAATACAGTTGTGTATTGTGAAATTGTGAAACATACAGTTATGTCAAAGATAGCTGCTGCAGCTTTGGCATAGAATCCGTAAATGTTTATGGATTTATAATCCATGTTTACTACAAGATGTGTGAACTTTTCAACTAGTGCTTCTTATCAGAACTTAAATTTAAATATGACCTCTCACAATTCCTCAAAGCTAGCATACCATTTACCTAAGAGTTCCCTTGATTTAAATGAATTAATTTGGTATCAGCATATATTATTTTAATGCAGATTATTTTATAAAACTGAAAAATGAGTTTATGAAGTCATTATAATCCAAAGTAGTGGCCTTTGATTTTTAAAATGCTAATCTTATTTTATGAGTTCCAAAGAATATTTCAAAGTTCCTTTCAATTAAGAAAGTACTGGGTATATATTTGAAGTCATGCATATCAGAGTTCTACAGAAATCGCTGATGTTGAAATACTGTTTATAGTTTCAGTGTTTGCATTTGAAAAAAAGATGCCGAAAAAAAAATTATGACATATAAATTAGTCTTTGTGTGATTGAATGTGTGGAAAGCTTTAAGGAGGCTTAAAAGAGCTCAGTGTCTTAAGGACACCAAAACCAAACCTCTTGTTGAGTTGCTCACAGTGTCTAAGTGCTTTTATTTGGAGAAAACACAGTCATAAAGCTAGACTTTTAAGAAAGAAATGACAAGGTTTAACATGAAGAACCTGAGGCCAGATAAATTTAAACAGGAAATATAGTGTATTTTGAGTAGTGAATTGCAACCAGTCACTTACACCTTTTGTAGATGGATGTGGTTAATTCACGTGTTTTAGGATGACCTCAGATATATATTTAGAAGATATATTTTGACTAAAACCAAGTTTCTGAGACTCAGCACAGTGGTAAAAGACTGAAATGTATGATTCAGTGCTATGTTTGAAGAGGGAGTGGATGACCACATAGGTGGTCCTGAACTCATGAACTATGTGTACACAACTAAATTCCTTACAAAAGTAAGAAACATTGAAGGTATATGCCAGTCTTCAGTAGTGTTTTTGTTATATTTTGGGGCACAAGATGAGCAATTTGATTTTGCTTGATATCAATAGCCATTTGGAATGTTGAATTAATTAAATAATAAGATAGGTCCTACCCTTAATTATTTCAATAGCTGTATTTTTTTTTCCTGAATTCTGCTGCATTTTTCCCTCTGGTTTTTTCCTTACTACATAATTCAAGGGAAATGCAGTGCTATACTGCAAGACTGTTTTAATGGCAGATTTTGCCACATCATAAACAAAGGAGATGCCATTTAATATCTTAAGGAGGCTTTAATTCATACTGATATCTCTTTCCATTTGTGTTAGTATGCATCTCTGTTATCTGCGAAATGTTCACATTCTTTAAAAATCACTGAAAATGAGGTCTTGAGAAAGATTTTAAAGTTGATTGCTGAACCTTGATCCTTTGTTTCAGCAATTCTTTGGAAAGTGTGGGACTGGCAGGATAGATTGGGGTGCTGCTGAGGACAACATTATGACTGTAAAGGCACAGAAGAGGGTTGTGTGCTATCCTCCCAAGAAAAGTAGACTGAAGGGTATGCAAGCATGGGGGAACCAACTGTGCCTAACATGAAAATCCATGAATTACTGTGACTTACATGGGCTACATGTTATGAACAGAACCTCTGCAAAGCACTGATAAAAAATGCATGTACATGCAGTGGTTTTTCCAAATTTACTGGGACAAAGGGTTTACAGTCCCAATCCAATACTCTACATTGTTGTGTGTAATGGCTATTGACTTCAAACAAGCCAATAGCTGGTTTTATTTTTCAAATGGAAAATAAAATTAGTGTACACATTGAAATTGACCATAGGTCTTTAAGGGTTCTGTTTGGTGGCTAATTCCATAGAATTACAGTAAGAACACGAAAATTAAACCAGCCTATCACACCCTACAGAGCCAGTCAGCTCAAGATTCAAGCACTGGACTGCTTAGTTGAAACAACACCATTCTCTGTTTTACGTTCAGCTGCTGTCTGCATGGTTGAGTAATAACAATTATAATTTCTGAGCAAAAAATCTACCAGGTAAAATACTGGCAATAGATTGCCAGACAGGAGATCAAGATAGAAACAATAGTTTCTTACTGAAAATGATCTTGAACTAAAGGTTAATCAGAAGAATGTGTGGAAAACCTTGACAACTCTGTTCTACTAAATAGCATGGCACAAAAAATTCTATGTGTTTATTGCAGATTTCTGAAAAATAAAGATGAGTCATTTTCTTAAAATTAATCTATTCTTAAAAAAAAAAACCATACCTAGAAGCAACTCGTCATGTCTCAGAGATCTCTACATGGCTTGTCTAGGTTCTAACATCTAGTTACAATAAAATACCTAGTTACTGCAGTATTTTCCATTTATTCAGGTTTGGGTTTTGTCTTTTTTTTTTACATATCAAAAATTACTTAAATAGTCTGAGACACAGCTTCAGTGTGACAATGGTATATCCAAAATAATGGGTAGAAATTAGTGAGTTGGGATATTTAGAGGGCAGTATTGTTAAAACCACGACACCTTTTTTACTTTCTCTCTTATTATTTAAATGTCACTATGTGCTAGCATTGTACAGCTGGAAATAATAACCATCTCCAATTACCTCATCTTTCATGCTTGCCAAAAAATACATGCAATAGCATGTTTAATTCATCACGTTTTGTTTGTACATTAATAAAAGGAAATTGCACAGACAGGAACTACACAGTACTGGATAGCAGAAGTAATGAGTAGACAGCAAAAGGTCTGGTTTGTAAGTTCAATGTTCATTTGCAAGCTATGGACCTAAATTAAAGTATGGCTTGAAGCAAAGTGTGGCTGTCTATTCAATATTTGCAAAATAAATTAAAGGTATAGCTCAGTTTCCTTAAACTTATTTTAAATGAGTAACATTTTCTTCTGAAAGTAGTGCTAGAACCTTCAGCTGGACTACAGAGTTTTTAGCTGATTTGGTGACAATCTTTTTGAGAATTTTCTGAAGAGACTGTATAAAAGAACTGGACTAAATGTGACAGGTGAAGCAGAACTTATCACCTAGGGTTGAGCTCAGTGTATTGTATTCTTAAGGCTTTATTCCTATTTTACTCTGCTGAAAGAATGGAGAATAATGGAAGCATCTTCTGAGAGAAAAGTATAAATCAGGTCCTCATGAGTTCAGAGACTGAAACTCTAATTGATTGATAATTTTGGTCACCTTTCTTTTTATTTTTGTCTATTTTTTTTCCTATTCTCACACTCTTGAGGGCTTGAAAACCTCTCAGTTGAAGGACAAGAAAAAAGACAGCTAGGAGCAGAATTAAAATTGTTCTTATCACCATAAAATTTCATCAGAACTCAGGTACAGGAAGGACTGGAGAAAGAAAGAACTGGAAATAAAATTTAGGTTTATTTACACAGAAACTAACTGTTCCAGGTAATTCCCAGCAGGAAGTACATTTTTCAGTAACTCATTAACAAAGAAAATTTAGTAGAACCCTTAAGTAACATGTGAATCCCAAGCTTATAATGAGTTCCTCTGGAAATCAAACCTTCAGCTATAAAAATGCAGACTATTTTCTTTCTCATGACACAAGATGTCTATTTTGCAATGGGGAGCCTGAGAGTGCCTGCCTGTGCACAGAGGAAAATGGGAGGCTGCACAGCTGTGTCAGAAGTGCTGGCAGGGGCTCAGGTGCAGTCTGTCCCTTTGGGTTGCCTTAAGTAACCCGTGTGTCTTTTCCTTTTGCAGAAATACTCAGCAAACAAAAAGAGAGTGGAAAAAGGCACATCTGGAAAAGGGGACACTTCTGAAAAGGCACAGTCTTTATGGTTTAAGGAGAAATTTAGTTAGCCTCTCTCAAGAAGTACTCGTCTCTCCTTCCTTGAGAGATGTGATGTACTCTTTGCTCCTTCTGCAGATCAAAGACAAATCCAGTACATAATTCCAAAACCCAATTAAGTCTAGCATAGAATTAAATTTAAGAGTTTGAAATGTAGACTGATTCAATCAACTATGGATTATTCATGCTGGATTTGGCTATCTTATTCTGAATAATTTGAGTTTATTTAGTTTGAATTATAATAGGTCAAGCAATATAAAATCGCATATTGAGGGAAAGTCAGAGTTCCTTGTATGCAGCATTTGCTGTGGATTAACTGGAATTATGTCGTGTCAAACTGCCTTGAATCTGTTCTTTACTTTCCCTCTGGTGTAAATAACATGTCTTTTTATCATAGGTTATTAATCCTTCTTTGAAAGTATCCTCACATTATCTGTGTTCATTCTAATGAAATTGCTGTGGATGCTCAATCCTGAAACAACTGTAGTACACTACACTACACTAATACTAGGCCAGCAGTTCACTCTCTTTTGCTGGCTACCAAGGTCAGGTTATCTAATCTTAATCTCTTAGTCATCTGTGATCATAATGCACTTGTATCATCTAATGGATTTAAATGCAAGTGCAGGGACATTTTTATGCCTTTGGACCAGATTTCATAAAACTGTAGCATGGCATTGAGATACACCTTGTTCATGAATGTGAATAGTTCCAGCAAAAGAGAACATATAAAGCCTTTCAACGATCATTTAGCATATACATGTGCAACAGCATCTCCAAAGCAGACATCACAAATAGGATCCTAGTGTCTACTGATTTAAAAAGAATCAAAAGAACAGCAGTTACATCTGTGGAATATAACTGCAGAGCATAGAAATCAAATTTCCATCCCTTTTACTCCAATATACAAAGGTACAACAACCATCCATCACTTGTGCATTTTATATTCCTTTGTTGCTCTTGTTCTTGCTATGGTTTGGAGTTTGTTGAGGGGTTTGTGTATTATTTTTTTTCTCTGTTTCATCTGTATAAAAAGAAAGTCTTTAACCAAAGCAGCTGATGACAAATGAAGAGCTGCATAATTACTTATTACCTTCTAAAGAATAATAAAAATCTTTAGGGAAATTAATTCCTGAGATGCGTATTTCATTCACTGGGGACTCTAAGGAAAAAAGTGCCCAGAAACTGATAGGATGCTTGTGACATGAGATCTTTCCATATTCTCTGATTAATGTCATTGAACCTATGAAGATAATCTCTGCGGATTTGATCCGAACCCCCTGACTTCTTATGAGGTGAAGGTCAAGAACAGATGCACGAGTCCAACAAAGCTGGTTTATAATTCAGTGTTACTTGTTGCAAAAACCAGATTACCTTCCAAGTGTCAGGACATCATCATCTTCTTGACAGAAGATTTCTAAGCTAGTAACTGCCAGAGTGAAAAGGAATCTTGGAGAAGAATCACTACATGAGTGTGGTTTTCCTATAACCTTCACCAAAAGCCTGCTGCTTGGCAGTGTTGGACACAGATCTATCATATTCTGTTTTTATGGCTGACACAGCTGGCACAGCAGTTCCTGTTGTCACTGCTGCAGTCTGAACACAATGTCCTTTTTCACACAGAAGGTGCATACCACTGAGGTGGGTCTAAAATCAGGATTGCCCTGTTTGATCTGCAAAAGGTAAGGAAGCTCTTTACCTCACTAAAACTGCATTTGGGTGCAAAAATCATGTCATTGAGCCATCACTGTGCTGACACAAGAAGTAAAATGAATTAATTAAAATCAATTTTAAAGCAAGATGTCAACCCAGTGAATGAAGTTTAATGAAGATAGGTTAGATCTACAACCACTTTCAGATGTTTACCATGTCATAGACAGTTTCTTGTGAAACTTTCTTTTTGGTTTTTTTTAAGAATGTTATGAGGAACAAAAGGAGAAAGGAATAATTACTGCTAGATAAGATTTTCACAAAGCAACGCTTCATCAGTTGGAGTTTGGTTTTCATCACATTTCCAGTACTATTTAATGTAAGTTTTCAGTTATGTTTTGCAGTACATAGCCCTGCATTTGGTATTCTTGATCTGCAAAATGTGCAGAGAATTTTTAAAAGCAAAAAACCAGAGAGAGATTCTTGATGCCAACCACAGACTCAAAGACCTCAGAGGCTGACGATTGTGGTTGCTTTATAGAATCATAGAATCATAAGATGGGTTGAGTTGGAAGTGACCTTAAAGATCATCTCATCCCAAACCCCCTGCCAGATGCAGGGACACCTTCCTGTAGATTAGGTTGCTCAATTCCCCATACAACCTGACCTTGAACACTTCCTGGGTTAGGACATCCACAATTTTCCAGGCAATCTCTTCCAGTGCCTCATCACCCTCGAAGTGAAGAGTTTCTCCCATATATCTAATCTAAATTTTTCTTCTTCTTCTTTGAAACCTTTATTCCTTGTTCTATCACTACAGTTCCTGACAAAGAGTCTCTCTCTGGGTTCTCTGTAGGCTCCTTCAGATACTGGCACATTGCCATGAGGTCTCCACAAAACCTTTTTATCTCCAGAATAGCCCAAACTTGCTCAGCCCCTATTTTTAGGGGACATGCTCCAGTATTCCTATGAACTTTGTGATCCTCCTCTGGACTTGCTCGAGCAGTTCCATGTCTTATGTTTGGGACCCCAGAGCTGGACACAGTGTGCCTGGTAAGGTCTCAAAAGAGCAGAGCAGAGGGGCAGAACCCCTCTCTCACTGCTGCCCAGTGCTGCTGCTTTGGATGCAGCCCAGGATTCCCGTGGCTTTCTGGGCTGTGAGCACTCACTGTGTGCTCATGGTGAGTTTCTCATCAGCCACCACCCCCAAGCCCTTCCCCACAGGGCTGCTCTCAATCCCTTCTCTGCCCAGCCTGGGGCTGTGTCTGGGATTGCCCCAGTGCGGGTGCAGGACCTTGGCCTTGGCCTTGCTGCACTCCCTGAGGTTTGCATGGTCCCACCTCTCCAGCCTGTCCAGGTCCCTGTGGATGCCATCCCTTCCCTCCCCTGTGTCCACTGCCCCACACAGCTCAGTGCCAGCAGCAAACTTGCTGAGGGTGCCTGGACCCCACTGCCCGTGTCCCTGACAGAGGTGTGGAACAGCATCGGCCCCAGACCCACCCCGAGGGACACCACTTGCATAAAGTAAAGAGAGATTTGGAGGGAAGAGCTTCCATTGAAAATGGAATCCTTATTACCTCAAACATTTCCTCCAGTAGATCTTTACTCAAGAAAATTCTAAATAACTTTTCCCTTGCTCTTTTTGTTTAGCATTGACAATCAGTTCTTCATTATTTGTGGTCTCTGCACTCTTAACACTTCTTTTAGTGTCTTTTCTCAGATTTTTTTTTAGCTGCCTGTACACAATGTTTTTGATATAGTTAATCACTTGTGGGAGTTCTCTCTTTTCCTGATTAGGACTAACAGCCACATCTATGCTATTTCTATGAAACTTCATTGAGACACTCCTTAAAAGCATTACTTTAGAGCTGTCAAAACCATTTTTCAGAAACAGTAATAGAATACTTTATAGCTTACTGAGACTTTTGGAAACAAAGTCTGAGAAATAATTGCCAATGAACAATATATTTTCAAAATAATCAAACCTAAGCTTTATTCTTATACAAGTTTGCATAAGTCTTTGCATCAGTCCTGAATATCCAAGCTTAAATCCCAGGGGTTTGTACATATATAGAGAGGCAAAAAATATAAATAAAAATTGTCAAGGTTTGAAAATTGCTTTTGACACAACTTGGTTTGGTCATTTGCAGTTTTTAACTATAATAAAACCTCATCAACAAGTCAAATGTATAACTAGATGTTTTTAAACTGTTGACTCAATTATATCCCCATGTTACAATTCAATATTGAATTCAGAATTATTTTTGCTTAGTCAGGGAAACAACTATTCCAGAACATGTTAGCAACATTTAATTTTAGTGACTATGCACTGAGATATGACTGTCTCTGAGGATCTCAGTGTCATTGTGAAATTTTGTTTTGGTTGAGCTTTTTGAATCTTTTTTCACCAGGAAGGGGTAGTGGGCAGGGGGTGGAGGAACAGGTGCAGAATGAGCTTCAAAGAATGTGAGGTCCAAATCCATGGTTGTGACAGAAACCTGTTACTGTGACTAAGGGTTTAAATTTCTCATCTCTTTTAAATATGCCAGTCATCAATACACCTACATTAGAAATCAGGGTGATAAAGCTCAGTATATTTGCTTAAAAGTGTCCAAAAGCAAATTCAGATAAAAAAAGGAAATAAAAAAGTTCTTAAATACTATTATTATATCCTAAACCTGTTGAGTACTCAACAATAAAGTCTGTCTTTTGAAGAGCTATTCTATTTCTTGTACATTTTTGGGGGGTTTAATAATTGCAGATGACTTCTTTTATGGAGAAATACATTTCTGTCTTTGAACACAGAAATCTTGCCAAAACAATTGGATTCACCTTATCCATTATTTCAACAAATAGAGAGCTAGGTATTTCGTGTGTTGCTGTTGAAGGGTCATGTTTATATTAAACTGGAGATGTGTACTACTCTGTAAGAGGCTTGAAAGAAATCATGCAGCGATAGGGACTTAACTTCATAAGCAACAGGGGACCACTCATCATGCCATTTGTTACCAAGTCTGTAACCTTCATAAAATACCTTTAAATGTCTACTTGTAAACATATCTCAGTGCAATATTATTTTAACTGAGTTTACCTTGACCTCTTTAGTTGCTTCATAGTTTAATTTTCAAAAATGTGAGGCAAAGCAACAACAGGAATATCCTTGTGAAGTACAGGCGTAGGCGTTTAAAGGTGTCTACTGCTACTGATAAATTTTCAGGAAATTGAAAGTTTAGTAGAAATCATGTGAGGATGATATTTTTTTTTCTCTAGAGATGTTTCTGAAGATCTGAGAAGTCAGTAGAAAAAACATGAAAACTTGGAATCCAGCTTTTTAAAAATCCTTAATGAATTAATAGAATCTGATCATTTCAAAAGAGAGGTGTTAGGGAAACAGAATGACTTTTTCCTGCACCTGTCTTTTCCACCTAATACAGAGTACATAGACAACTTTTTAATACCAGACACGTACAGACACGCTCAGTGCCTCTGTTCAGAGACAATCCTGATCTTCTAGGCTCAGGGAATGCCCATGGGGCACCACTCTTACCTAATGATATATAGCTTTCTTTTTGCTGCGCATGAAATTATATATTTCTCTATTCAGTATTTATGCTGAGAAATTATATTGTTTTATTCTCCATAAAAATACAAGTTTTTTAATCTAAAACCACAGTCTTTTGATAAGCATATGAAACATTCATCAACACTATCTACAACATTTATATATCTATACTATATGCTATACTTTTGTGTGCTATGTCCATTAATAATATTAAAACATATTACTCTATAGTTTGCTTTTTACCACAGAGTTCATGTATTTACTTGGTGTTCAGAGCTACTCAGACTCCCTTCACTGATAAGTAATAATAAAACATTTTTAGCATTTTTTGAAAAGACTGACAATAATGTAAAACAAATGAAAAAGTAATAACTAAGGAACAAATTGATGCTTTATTACACTTCTGATTGTTCAATTTTTGAGCGAATAAGAGAACTGATATTAATATATTCTGAAAAGCACTTCAATAAATCTAAGTGTGCATCCTTGAGCAACATTTTTTTTTTTAACAAGATGATTTCTGGCAGTTAGTTCAGAAACAACCTGAGGATAATTTTATTCTCCTCTGTAATCTTGAAAATAAAGACCATTATTTTAAAAAATTCACTGATTGGTGGTTTACTGGCCTGGAGAAACATGAAGCAGATTTTGCTTTTCTCATGTAACTGGGATGCAATTTCTAACTCTTGGGAAGAGATGGGTAAAAATGTGTGTAAAGTACTTTATGATTCTCCCAAGCTCTTCTATATTTCTATTCTCATACACCTGTATCTAACTGATGTCTCATATTTTGTACTGAGGTATTAATTCTCTGGTGCATGAACCATCTTTTTGTTATAAAATTGTATAACTTGCTCCAAGTGCACCACTTGGGTACCTGTGCATTACTGAGGTAGAAAATTCAGGTCCACTCAGGCTTAAAAATGGATGGATTATTTAACCAGCTTGGTTGCAGCATGAGAAGTTATGTAACCACTGACACACAAACAAATTGTGTGACTGATATTCATTTTGGTACATCTTTGGTTTCCCAACCAGAATGACCTGTTACCTATTTACATCTGCAGACAACCTGCAACAAGATTCCTGAGCATCTTGATCTCAAAAAAAACCCAAAACAAAACAAAACCCCAAACAAAAAAACTCCATAAACAAACAAAAACACAGAAACAACTCAGTTCTAGCTCTGTCTTCAAATTGTCACAAAGTGAACCCCTAAGTCCTTTTATCATTAAGCCCTTATAAAGCATAAATTTATCATCTGCAATTAAAAGTTAAAACTTTAAGCTTCTTTGTAACTGCTTAAAATTTCCAAGTATGAACAAGGTTAACCTCTTCAGCAAAAGAGCAGTATTAATCAAAGCTGTTTACCATTGATTGGAAGAACTACACTGAGTTTCATTTCCAACTAAGGATAGCAGAGACAAAATACAGCTCCTTTTTGGGTTTCCAACAAGGAGCAAGCTTTGTACTTGTAATCAAAATGGCCTAGCAGCCATCAAAAATCTGCTCAGAAAGGTCTTATAGCAGTTCACCCCACTACCCAGTTTCTAACTTCTGCCATTTGACATCTTTCTCTTCAAACTTTGTGTTGTAGCATAGTAACAGCATTTATCATGATTTAATATTATTTATGTATTATGTATATCTAAATTTCTAACACAGAATTTAAGTAGAAATTAAGTAGAATTTAAGTAGAAAATGGCTGCACTGGGTCTGTCAAGAGTTACATCTAACAATGTATATAGCTCTTGATGGTTTCTGTATCATACTGCATTAGATACACCAGTTAAAGTAATAACACTGAGAAGTTTACTTCTTATTTTGTGCTATGTTTCATCAGAACTGATGAACAACTTTGCACTTTCCTTGAGTTCCTTGGGGACTCAGAGGATCTCAGTCTGTCCTGCAACATTCTCCATCACTTGGGTCTGTACAAAATACAAGGTTGTCTATCACATTCCCTCTAAGTTGCACTGGAACTGGAAATCATTCCTACTCATCTTTACAGTAGTTCAGTGGATAAAGCATTGGCTGGGGAGACCTGTATTCAGTCATTTCCTCTGTCTCAGGAAATTCAAGCTTATGTGTTCAATCTCCAGAAAAAAATCACTACTATGACTGCAGGTTATAATGATAAAGAATAAAGGAATTCTCTGTCTCTTCCACTGAAAATGTTCTTCTCTAATTTTAGACAAAGAAAAAAACCAAATACATGAGCAAAACATTTATCTGAGCTGTGAAAACCTGTATGTGAACACAATTCCCTGTAATAGCTAAGGACAACTCGGCCTTAGCCTATACTCTGGCAGCCACTTACGTATTTTCCATCAAAGAACCACTGAATGAAATACAAAAGTTGTCCTTAGAATTGATTTTGGCTTCCCTTTTTCTAAGGAGAGTGAAATAACCTCTACACCAGGAGAAACGAAGCATCCCCTTTTAAAGCATTCTGGCTTGCTTTCTACTCTCTTACCCAGATTTTATTGCTATTGCTTCATGCTTTGTTATTTTGCCATTAATCTTTCAGCTGTAGTTAACACTGCAATTATCTTCCTTTTCCATATGCATGAAAAAAATTGAGAGAACCCTCAGAACCAGAGGCAGAAAACATTCTGTGGGGTGAGAGAACCACACATTTGGATGAAGATCCCAAGACAAGTCTATGCTAAGTATCTTTTCAAGCAGCAGGAGGTAGTACAGGAATTGCCACTGTGCTTGTCATTATACTACTTGAATGCATCAACCTTCACTTTGATTCATCAATAATACCATGCATATTCTCCAGTAGTAGGACATGTCTACAACTAGAGAAACAGATTCACGCTCTCTGACCCAATTCATTGTTCTACTCACTGGTTCCCAAGCCTAAATAAACAGATTAATGTTCTCTTCCAAGCTAATATTAATAAAGACTCTGTCCAGGCAAGGAAAGAAGACATTTTCCCCACGGTCACAGACGTTTGCTTATGCTGGGTATTGCTAGGGCTGGGGTTTGATTTCTATGACCACTTGCTCTTGCTGCTGCCGAGTTTCTCTAGGCTCACCAGATGAATCCAGCTGCTCTGAGCTCCAAACTCTCCAATGCTGTTTTCAGCTTCTCACTGTCTGGCTCTGGTCTCTGTCACTAAAAAATTCAACAAAGGTATGTATATATACACACATATGGACACACATATATTACACTTTGTCTATAAATATGTGTTTTATTTTTTTTTTTCTGCTGAAACCAACAAAAAGGTGCTGCTTTCAGCAGAAGGGCCTCCTCCCTCCTCTTTTCTTTCATTTAACCACCGCAAGATGCCACTCATCCTTCTGAAGTTTTACATTAGCACTTAAGAAGAGGATTATAACTGGGAAAATGGACTAACTATAGGAACATGTTTTATCTAATTTTTATGCCATAATGTAGTTTTAAGAGATCTGGAGTAACAAGATATGAGCATCTTATGCCTTTATTCATTTTTAAAAGTCTATTGGATTGTTGTGTTATATTATGTTTAGATCTACCCACAGCTGTACTATTGACTTTGACAGTAATGTGATCTGGACATTTCCATGACTAGCCTCAAAGTGCAGACTATCATTATGGTCTGGATGTGCTTGCATAGGCACTTTTTTTGATTAAGTGGTATGATTATTTTTTTGTCCTTCTTTCCTTCTAGGAAGCTTGTATTTAGCCTTAACCTTACATACCAAAGCTGCCTCCATTCAGGCAATGAAGAGGGTATTTTTATCTCTTTTATAAAATTTCATGATTTTTAAAAATCATTATTAGTTCAATAATGAGGAAAAAAAAAAAATTAAATGCTGCATTTAAGTTTGGTGTCTCCCCTATAATTTCCACTACTTCTGATTTTAATGGAGCTTCTTGGATTAAACCCTGAAAAGAGTGTTCTCTTAAACCATGAAAATATGAAGTAATCAGAATCTATGCTTTTTGTTGTACAGATTCAGACATACTTTATGACATAATTAGTAAAACTAACAACACTCCATAGTAACCAGGGGGAAAATGATGCCTTCTAAGCAAAAGGGTAACTCTCCCTTGTAACTTTGGATTCAAACTGGGTATTTAAATTTAAACCTTGCTCTCGCATGTCTAAGCACAAAGCCTGAGTCATTCCACTGCTATCTTTTCAGCCTTGGCTTCTCCAAGCTGCTGTGGTGATTACTGCTCACCTCCTGAGGCATCCAGAAGCCTTTGCTATCCTCATGTGCTTCATTCAAAGCTAGAGGTTCAGTGGCTTCACTGACTGCCTGAGTCACAGCACAAACTAGGTCGTCTGTACCCAAGCTGAATGTCCTAATCATCGGACCAATGAATCACCTCCTGTAATTTTCTGGCCCAGTGTTCTCTGTTCAATTATTTAAGGAATCCATGACCTTTTCTGCCACAGGTAAACACAGCTGGTGATCAGAGCATCTAGTTTTAATGAGCAAAACTTAGATTGAAGACTTTTTGCTCCTGGTCTGCTCTTATTTAACTGCTCTTGGGTGCTGCAGGGTAACCTCTCTACAGTTTTGTTCCCACAGATATTTCTGCTTTCCTTACCTTCCAGCCTAAAGTTTCTGAGTATATAAAATACTAGTAATTTTAAGGAGTATTTTCTGAGGTGCGAAAAAAATTTTCCTCACTTCTAATCAATCACCAGAGTTTGAGGATTAACATCTTGGCTTCCTGTTATGGGTGTTCATTGTATCACATTTTCTGTTAGGCATCATATTTTTTTAATAGGTAAAATGGAAGAACTGCTTAGGTGCTCAAGAAATATTTTGCCATAACGTATTGTTTGATTTCCTATTCCCTATGATTCCTAAACTAAACAGACATGACAAAGAATAATTAATTTTTAAGTTAATTAATGTTTTAAAATCACTTTCCTTGTCTGGAAGCATTTGACACATAGTACATTGCAAAGAATTATTTTGCTCATGTTGCTATCCTCAAGGATCTAAAACTCAGCAAGGTTCTCAAAACCATAAAATGTTCAAAAATATTATCTTTTTGTTAGTTTTGTTCATTCTTTAAACTTCCTAAATTAGCACTTTAGGTCTCAGGTTACCTTTTCAAGCTTTCTATAATCTCCCTACAGGTAGGAATTCATGCTTATTAAAAGCAATAAACACTAAGAGACTTATATATTAAAATAATCCCAGAAAAGAGGACGGAAATCTCACTAAAATTTGCAAGGCTTACACTAAAACAATTTGTGCATGTTTACCCTCAGTTACCAGGCTCTGCATATTTCTGCTGTAAAGTAGCTTTGTTGAAGACTTGAAGCTGCTTTGTCTCAGATCATGAATTGACATTATACTGTCTCCCATTCACAGTGTTTTGCAAGTCATGTTCATGCAGTACTGTGGTATGCTCAGGTGTAAGCCCACTTATTCCCTGAATATATCCACCCTAACATTTTGGGAGGATATTTTTCTCATTTGTTTTAATTCCCAAAACTCTCAGAGGCTAGACAGGTTCTCAGCACAAAATGACAGCCTAACACTTCTTCCAAAAGGGCTAAAAGTCTCAACCGGAACTTTTTTATCATGTCCATTAACCTATCTGAAAAGCTGCTGGGCTGGGCACGGACAGGCATGTTGTTCACTAGAAGCAATGGGCCACTTACATTTTGGTGTGAGAATATGATTCAGAAAATGTTGTAACATCTACTTGTATCAAGCATTGCAGTTAGAGCTTTCACATATAGCCTGACCCCACACAAGCCTTTTTTTTTTCTTCTTTTTAGATAATCAATGTAATTTCTTTCTCTCACCCATCATTTCTTTACTTTGAGATATTGTTTTTTAGAGAGTTTGGTGCTCAACTGCAATAAAATCAAAGCAGTAGGGTTTTTTAGCCTAGTGATAAGTTAATACCTTGGAACATGGTGAAGGAGTGGCTGTATATTATTGTCAGCCTTTGTGTGCAGGATATTCAGAAAGAATTAGATTCAGAAACATATATTAAGGTAACATTAGGCCTGGAGAACAGCAGGAAGTAATGCAAAGGAAGGTGCCTACTTAGTTTCTACCAGCATCATTTAACTAACTGAACTGCACTTTTTGTAGACTATTTCTTCAAGTATTTCAAAATTCTGCTTTCTTCTGGGCTCCAATATTCGGGCTCTGGTTTATAAAAAAAATGCAGGTCCATAGCAAGACATGTACAGCAAGGAGAGCTACTCAGTGTTTTTGAATGTCAGACCACTGAGGGGCCTTACTTTTGAACTCCAGGTCTGCAAATCTTGATCTAAATTTCCTTGATTTCACTGAATCCATTAGAGGACTGTGGGGTTTTTCAAGCCTTCATCAACATTTATAAATGAGCAATACACAATTTATTTTATTAATACTCAGTTTCTCTGTTGGTTGATACTTCAAAAGTGGTCTGGTTGGGAAACATGCGGAAAGAACATTCTGATTTTATTTTTTACTTTTTTTTCTTTCCCTAATCACATACTATCTTGAGAATTTGCCAGATAGCTTCCTGCCAGCTCTTTTTTACTGGACATATCATTCCCTTGTTCTGTCAGAATGATAAAAAATCAGTTGTGGGATTTAGGATCTGCTAACTAATTAACATCATCTGAGCATTAACCGTGTAGAAAATATTGTGTTCTTAATCTGACTGATCTGTAAGGTCAAATTGTGCCCACCTGCTGCCTGCTTATAAGGACTCAGCACCAGAAGCATGGTTTTTCCAGGAGAATTAAATCTAACAAGAATGGTTTGAACTGTTTCTCTCTAATCCTATCTCTCTAGTTGTCTACCCACATATCTCAAGTACCCATCGCTTTAATGTCACGGTGCTGTAAATTGCACAGCCACACAATAATTTGAGTCTTGATAGCTATTCTTTCAAACCAGATTAATTCCTCCCTCTCTGGTTTCACTTCTTTTAGGAAAATAAGATAATATGTATAATAGAATAATAAGCACAATGAAATTTTACTATGAGAAAACAATTCCTTCAAACAGAATGAATAGGGGGTTTGCTGTTTCTACATTTCCTATTATCTCCTTTCATCTGGGAAGGAAGCTGTGAAAAACAATCTACCTAGTTATATTATTTCCTTGTGGGAGATCAAAAATCATATAAGAGAAAAACAAAACATGAACAAAGGCAGTTCACACAACATTTTGCAGTATAACTATTTCCTTAAGCAAGGAGAAATCTTCTGTAAAAGATGTTTTCAAATACAACTTGCACTTAGAATGAGTTATCTTCATGAGGGTGAAGCCAAATAAATATTTGTACCTGAGTTGGGTTTTAGGGAATTAAATGAGATTATATATGTATTTTATCTAACAAAAGACTATCTGAGTGAACAAAGAAGGGGAGGTTTTCTATGTATTGGTGTCAGAAACAAAACTGATTTTTGAAAGTATAAATCCCTGCAATTTTATGCAAAATAGCTGTGCGCTTCTGCTTGCCTTAAGAAAAACAGTTTGCCTTAAAAAAAGCAGTTGTTAACTCTGTTGTAGACACCTGGATAAGCTAAATACATCCATTTCTGATAACATAAGACAGAACCAACCTGAAGCACTACAGACATAAATGTCATATGTTTGTTCCATTGCTGGGAGAACGTAGCCTTGTTCTCCTGTCCAGTTGAAATGAGTTGTACTAAATAAAGTCAGGTCACCCTGCAGAAGACACAGTATTAAGCATCCCAGGGTGTTAGAAAGCAATGAAATATACAATTACCCTCAACAGCAGTTCTACAAGCTGTGTGATTCCTATGCATTTACTGATTATCTTTATTTGTATTATTCTTTTTTCAGTAGTGGATATAAATTACATACCATTATGGTCCAACTGCAAATAATGAAATGACAATACCATCCATGCCACAGCACTGTCTGGCATTCATGTATCTCTTTAGAGGTGTTAAGAGAAAAGACAGGGTATTGCAGCTGAGTGCACTTTATGATGGAATGCTCTAATAGAGATTTAATATATTTATCTGCCTTCTGAAGCCAGCAGCTATAGTAACTGCAAATGGCTGGCTGGCCACAGTTATTATCTGAGCAATCTAAGTAGTTATGTTTTGAGCTACAGGGTGTTGAAGATAATAGTTCACTCTAGACTAATGCCTACATAATGGCAGATTGCCTTCTCCTTTTTACTTGCTGGTCAAGCCCAGCTGATGATGATTGACTTAATGAGAGTTATAACCTGGCCCATAACCTAAGGAATAAGAGGACTGTTTACACAGAAGAACAATATTATGCTCCTTGGAGAATTTGATGGATTTTGCTAGTTTTGGAGCTCTTTAACTACTTGGACTTCTATGGTACCTGTAGCAAATTGTCAGTTGGTAATGGTGTCTTCAAGGGTTTACTGAAATCACTTCAATCTTTCACCTAACAACAAATGAGTTCTTGCACAAGATGTGCAATTGGACATTCATCTTGTTATTACTGCCCCTCTCTTCTTCTGTCTCTATTGTATTTCCATTATTGTGTTTCATTTACATACACAGCCTAATATATGTGTCCTCCCCAGATGATGTTCAATTTCCATTGACAGACGATGTTTGTATGTGCATGTGCAAGGTCTTTTTAAAAAGCACTCCCCACTCTTCCCCACCCTTAGACCTAGTGCTTATTTCACTGCCTAAAACACATTTTTGGAAACACGGGTATGCTTCCTTGTTAGCTTAAAAGAAAGTGGCTACTACTCCTTTAAGGTATCCCTCCCCCTTCTTTGTTTGGCAGAAGAGGTCAGGGAGAAGAGGCATCACCTGAACTCAAGGGGCTCAGGTTAGGCTTTCTGGGAGATTTTATGTAAGCATGACTAAAATGTTTAGCAACACTACTCAGATTTGCATGGAGCAAAAAAGTCAATATTCTGTCTACACCAGGGAGAGATGAAAGATTTTATAGGGGGGACAAAAGGAGATAACATTTGGGTCAAAATATTTGAAAATAAAGAAAAGCAAAGTATCACAGCTTTTTTTCCCCTTAAACTTAATAACTTAATTTTTTTGCTGGAATGGACTGACTAGATACACATAAATTGAGTCCACAACTGAAGTGTAGCTGCCGTACCATACTGAGCAAATACACTTCTATCTAGCTGAAATTCCAAAATCTTAAAGCAATTACACATAACCTGAAACCAAAGAACTCCAATCATATTACAAAGATAGATTTTGAATGCAAAAGCTGTGTGAGTAGCCTTCAAAGCATCCTTATTTCTGCCACAACGGTAGCATTCACTCAGCCTACACGCCAGAATACATTCTGACAAAACTCTATTGACTTTGATAAATTTATAACAAAATTAACTTAATCCCAAGGTTTTTTTCAGGAAAATGATGCATTGTTATTCATTATCGTTGTTTAGTTTTTTTGTTCTAATGTGACTCTTTTTCAACTTGCATCCTGTTTGATCTGGAGTAAAATATTGTAATTACCCTTGGGGCTGAGTACTTTTTAGCTATGCAGCAAAGAACATTCCTAATTTTCCACCACTTTGAAAAATATTACTATGATTTCTGTGCTTTTAACTTATCTTTCTTACACTCACTGATGATGCAAAAAAAAAAAATTGTCCCCAGTACTGCAGTCTTCTTTCTCCATGCTTCCTTTGGAAACCATGTTTAGGATAGGAATTTCTTTGGACCAGTCATGCTGGGGGTCTTGTGATATTTAAGGTGGTTTTCTGCTCCTTTGTTCATTTATGTCCTCATGAGTGTTCCAGAGATATGGGGAAAAAATTCAAATTGTGAATGTGTTTGGAACAGCTGTCAACCCTATCAACACACCTGAAAGCTGTGAATGAAGATAATGACTGAAAATAATAATTAATAATAACAATGATATAAACCCTGATGCGATTGGTACTTATCTGTTCTTTTCTTAAATATTACCATCAGCTGAATGACTGCCTTTACCTGTGTGAGGGCTTTAATAGGGCTATTCATTCACTTAGTACTTAAATACTACTCCTTAAATCCTCTTCCGCAAGCCTGTTTTCTCTGCATAAGGTAGGGCTAAAGCTGTTTCATCACTCCTCAGTGCAAAGGGATCATTGGCTCATCAGCAGATCCATCTGTTCAGAAGATGCTTTTCCATCCCACTCACTCACCAGTGGGAGAAGGAGGAAAAGATAACCTACGTGGTACTACTTATTGTTCTCAGTCCAGAAAGTGACAGAAGTTATGGCAATGATGCCTTGAGACCTCTTTTCATGGATTAAAAACTACATTGTCAAAAGGCAAAAAAAAATGTTTCTTTGACTTGCCAGTTGGTGATAAAAATACCAAAAGGTTTCTGCTTTAGTGCTTTCAAATTCAATAATCATTCATCAGTTTGTTTTCCTTCTCTGCTAGGGAGGACAGGTAGTCAGAGCAGAGAATACAGATTGTTTCAGTCAGCTCCTGTTCAGCTGATAATCGTATACACAGCTGCATGTAGCCAGTGCCTGCCAGCAGAGGCCTGACCCAAACAATTAACCTTATATTAACGCCCCTTAATGGTGATCATCTGTTGCCATATGCCTGAAGCCTGAGCTCTAACTCAGCAATGAAACCATCCACTACTCAAGTCACAGCTGATCCTTGATCACAAGGTACTGAGCTCCAGTTGATTTTTAAAATGCTTACTGGTAATCTGTTCCCTCTAAGGAAGAATAAATACCCTTGAGAAAGACAGTAATTGTTTCAGGAAAATCTGTAGGACCTGCTTACATGGAGACAAATGATTATACTGCTTATTCTAAATAACTGCTTAGGTTTTGTATTTCTCCTCATCTAGATCTATAATCTACACTAAAACCAAGGAGAAGCTAGAAAAAGTCATTCTCTAGCTTATTTGCCTTCTGAACTGAATCTGTTCAGTGCCTCTGCACTGAGCACTATTGCTTTTCTAGAAGTAGTTGTTGAATCCTAAAGCAATTTGAAATAGCCAGTGTTTGAAGTAATTTTTCTTCTATTAGGTTGTGATATTTAAACGTATGTGTGCTAAGACCAGTATTTGCTGCACCACTGCTGGTGTTAATCCTTGTTTATACTGTGAGTAAGCTGCCTGGCAGGTGCTACATTTTTATTTCAAATCTGTTGCTTTCCTGGATTTATTTTTCGTATCATTGTCATCTTAAGAAAGCTTTTCCTCTTCTTCCTCCAGTAGCAGCCAAGGCCTGAACTAGAACAGCCACAGCTGAAATCTACAAAATATTAGTCTTTCCATATCATTCATAAAATCAAGAATAAAGTATATTTGAAGCAAACAGTGCGTTCATAAGAAATGAAAGACCCGTGGATATTTTAAAGGGTGTTACTTGTATCATGAGCAAAACCAAAAGAGCCCCCTTTTTTTTTTCCAATCCCCAGTATCATATTTTATGTATGATGCCTCCATGTATTTCTTTTTCCTCAATCTATACATATGCACTAGATTATTGATTGTTTGGGCAAGATACGCCTAATGCTTTCTACTTTGCCCATTATCGTAAAATCTAGAGGGACTGAGAGGCTAAAATACATTTGGATATGTCCTTAGATAAGTGCAGAGAAGTTTTATTAATGAATCCCACTTTAAGGTTAGCTGATCAATAAAAGTTAGTATGACTTACTTGCTATAATGAAAACTGGGCCCCACCAACATTGCGGCATGCTAGATTTTGAAAGTAATAGAAAATATGCTTGCTTACGTCCCCCTTCAGTTTTTGATATTCTCCACCCGAAAGTAATAAAGAATGTGTGGTACAGACTATAAATAAGAAAATCTGACAAATTATGTAGTAGAAAGAAAATATACATTCTTCAGTAGTGCATATAAAAGTTTTACAATATATATTACAATATTTTAAAATCCATTCTTGCAGAAATAAATAGACCATATAAAGTTATTTGGTTCCTTAGTCCAGCTGACTTATTTCTGCATGCAGTGTTTATCACCATGAATCACTAAAGGAACAGGAAGAATGATGTAGACAACACTTCAGGACTGAATCATTATACCACTAAATTTTCTCTTTTGCACGTTTTACATTTTCTGTTGAGTTCTGATCTCTTGAGGTGTTATGATCTCTCTGTTCTCTTCAGCTTCTTTGAGAAAATGGCATTCAGCACCTTGCAGTTCCCATTAAATGTATTAGGATATCCACTAAATTTAATGACAACATTCCAATTCCCTATGAGAAGGATAACATCTCCTTTGATAAAAGCCTTTGCTGCAGAAATAAAGTACTTACGGTGTTTATGCACACTGAATCTACATAGCATGGGAACATGAATCTATTTTTAAAGTCCATTCCAGAAAACGTTGTAGAGAAGCAGGATTATTTCAATACAAAACATGGAAATTATGATGAAATTTATAGAATAGCTGAACTTACACTTTCAGAAGATCAGAGTCAGCATTATTTTGCATGGAATTAATATCTACACCTACGAAATTATTGGTTTCCAATTAATTCTGTTTTTAAATTGCAAAGATGTGGCAGTTAAAGGTGACGGGGTGCCCCAAAGCCCCTCAGCCCCATCCAGCTCAGTTTCCAGCACTGTGCACGGGGGGGACGCTGTTCCTACAGCCACCTGCAGCCGCGGCTCTAACACGGAAAGCACGGACACACACGGAGCGAGGCAGAGGCCAGGCATGAGAGCAGGCTCCTCAGGTTGTGTTGTGGCTTCTTCTTATCTGTCGCATGGTTTATTCCTAAGTCCCCTTCCCTGATGGTTTTGCCTTCAGCTGAACCACCCCTTCACCTGTCAATCCTCCCTTACCACTCCTTCCCACCTAGAAATTTCCCTGCCAGTCCCCCTATCTCCTCCCCAGCTCCCTGTCTGTCACTCGGCTCCTCCTCTGTTCCTTCCAGAAGGTTTGGGGAGAGCCATCAGTGATAGACAAGGGATTGGACACCCCTCCCACTTCCACCTTATGCGGTATTCCTTGGTTGTCAGTCCTGTGCTGTAACCATTCCCTCGTTTCACCCCGGCAGTTTGGATTCTCCCCTCCCCTGTGATCTCCCCCCAGTAAGAGGTCCTGTGCAGCTCCTGTTTGGGGCTCTTGTGAGCTTGCATTCCGGAGCTGGGAGCTTCTTGGAGCTGCCAATAAAGCTTGGCCTGCTGCACCTCAGCAGAGTCCTCTCTCTTCCTTTACCTCTCCAGACCCGTCCTTCCATGACACGGGGTGACGCCCGCAGCCGCCCCTCGGTACCCCCGGGCACTGAGGAGCTGGGCAGGGAGCTAGCCGGGGGTGGCTACGGAGGCAGGAGGAAGGCCCAGCAGCAGGGCTGCACATCCAAGAGGCTTTTGTTCCCCGGGAAGGGAAGCAAACCAACCAAGACACAACAACTGAAGACCGAGAAACAGTGAATACAAGCTTTTAAGCGGGGGTGGTGCTACAGGTTAGGCAGGGGTGGTCTTACAGGCAGGAAGTACACATCCAGTGAGGAAAGGATAGGGGAGGATACAGGACTTGACAAACACTGCGGGGTCTTACAAGAAAGACTCTGTGGAGGGTACAACTCTCAATAACCAATCATCCATCAAGGAATACAGAACATTCTAGACCAAGGGGCAAGCACAACAAGGATTGACAAGCGAGGTGGGAGTCACACTTGCAGGACTAGCATCCAACCATCAGGAACAAGGGGAAGGGCCGGGGAAACTGACAACTCAATGGGAGGGTATAACCATTGGAACTGGGGAAGCAAGAGCAAGCCACAGAATAAAGGGAACACCCTGAGCTGTCAGTTTTCAATTAGATTTGCTTTTTGTGTCTGACATAATATTACAGCTGGCTGTACAAATGGGAGGATTACTTCAAAAGAAGGAAAATTCTGTTGAATTTCTCAAGGTCATTTTTGTTAAGGTCTCCATGATGATGACAGGGGTGTCGTAACTACACAGCTAAGAGAGGAAAGGGAAAAAGCCTACTTTCATATTTAGGTAGGTAAGTGTCATAAAAGTCTGGAAGTGAGCATGTCTGATAAGACATTGAAATTCAGTACTTCTGTTTCTGACAAAGCACAACAGAAATGAGAATTTCTAGTAATTTTGGAGTGACCCAGAATAGTACATCTGAAAATACAGCAAAAACTTTCTTAAACAAAACTGTGCATTGTATATTGCATTTGCTTACATTTTAACAGTAATAATATACAATATATACTTAAGGAATTAACAAACCTCTATATTTAAAAAGCAAATTACATTAAAAAGCTGGTTTTTAAAGGCAAAAGGATAGGTCTTTAGTTATATATTGATTGTAAAGGAATTAGTTGTGTGAAGAGCAGAAAAGCAGTTTTGTATTCTTTGTATGATTCCACCCCAAAATTCACAGAGTTCAGTGAAATTTTCCGTATCTTACCCCCCTCTCAACTCATAAATTATCTAAAACCCATAACGATCCAGTCACATAACCTACAGTTATCTTAGAATATTTTTTGCCGTTAGGTGCCTCAGTAGATTGTCAAAGAATTATAATTAAATCTAGTTCTCCCACACAAATCCTGAGTAATTTAAATATATGAAACACTGAGACAAGTGAGTTGCACAGGGAAAAAAATAGCAAAAATAGCAGGGGAAGAACTGGGCCAATGTTTCTTTTCCCCTCACCATTTTCCCACTATTGAAGAAGCCAGTGGCACAAATACTTGCCCCTTTCTGCTTCACTTATGGCCTGAATCTGTACCAGTATGCATCCTTTGGCCCTTCGGGGCAACCATGTGGTCCCACCGCTAGAAAATGAAGATCACACTCACAGAGAAGATCCCATGGTCATGGTATGAATCTTCTGGTGGGGGGGGCTAACCCTTGAGCAAGCCCTTCTACTCAGAATGAAATTCACCTCTGAGGTTTCAGGCTGACTTCCAGTTACATATTTATCTATTTCTTTTATAAAAAGACAGAATGCACCCTAGGAAATATGTAATGCTTCATCCGAGCAAGTAAACTCTAGAATATGTTGAAAGAAAGCCCTTAAGCTGCACCAGAAGGACTACCAACCAAAAGGGATGGAATGAGGAATCAAAGAGGAAGCCAGCTTTGATGCCTGAGAATTTTTTTGTGTGTACAGCTGTTTTTCTTTTTGACACTTGCTTTATTGCTGGGAAGCATCTTTTACTCACTTATTTTCTCTGATTTAATGCTGACTTGAGCAAAACCAAGCCTTTCCTTGTTTTTCTTTACTCACTGAGGGCTGCTTTAACATGTATTTCAAGGCATTAGTCTGGACTTGGCTCTGTGTTTCAGGCAGACAGACCTCCTAAACACAATCCAGTCAGTGGATCTGCACACCAGGTTTGGGCATCTGCAAGTTTTCTGCTGCATGGTCTGAAAGTGTTGTGTGAATTGCAGTACCTGCGTAAGATGGGTGCCTTGCAGAATGAGTGACCACCTGTTTCCTTCCTGTCAGTTTGCCCTGCAAGGCAAACTTACTTTAGCAGGTTGTTTTGCATTTGAGGGGCTGCATTGCAGAGACAAAGTGAGGTGTATTCAATACCTGTGATGGTGCTTCTGAAGTTTATGAGGTTGTCATCCCAGGCACTGGCATCTTAAATGGATTCATGCATAAATACTGTAGTTCAAAAATCCATTTTAGTATCTATGTGGTATCCAAGTGTATATTTTCATTTGACTTTGGCTTTCCATGCACACAAAGTATGGAGCTGAACAGTGCATTTGTTCTAGAGGTACTGCCTGTTAATCCACATTCAACAGTCCTCTGTTTTCTGGAGTTTGGTAGATAAGCACCAGCCAGATCACTCTCTTCGACGCTGCTGGTGACAAAAGTGCTCATACCAGATGCATGCTGGCCTGATGTATCAGCTCTGACTGAACACAGCATCTCATCCTTTGGGCCACCTACACAAACTGTGCTGACTGTGAGTGAACTAATGTAACCCTCTTTTAATCCATAGTCTTAAAAAATAAACACAGGAAAATAAATGCAAAAACGTGTTTATACACCACCAGACTTTCGTATCTGAAAACTTCAAAAATTAAGAACTTTAACAGCTAAAATTTCAACAGCAGTATAAGTTTGACCACAAGAATCATGCTAGCTTTTCTAATTGTGCATGTATGTACACAAAAGAATTCTTTATTGACCTATGAGAAGCATACACAAGATATTTTAAATACTTTTTGTGTGTGTGTATCTGTACATGTGCAATATCACAAAGTCAGAAACCTGGGAAAATGAATAGAATTTTTCTTTTTTCTTATATGCAATGAATTACTGAGGCATTAATTATTGCTGATTTTCAGTAATTTGATCAGTTGGTTGGTATGGTACAATGGGCAGACTCTTGTTCCGTAGAACACGCAACAAATACAGGCCAATTCTTTGTTAATTCTGTTTCTCTCACTTGCATGACTATTTCTTGGGCTTGATCACATGCTTGGATATTTTTTTCCTCGGCAGAGACCCAGCATGTTTATGGCATATCTTAGGAGCAGAGTTCTGGAGAAAAAAACACTGGAGTCAATTTTGCTGAGTATTTTAGAATTTTTACTGACTGAATATATACTGTTTTGAAGGAAGAAAATCATAACAATTTCTTATGTTTCCATTAAGTTGCATTAATGGAGTATTTGCAATGGATAGTACTCTTCTTAGGCTTGTTTCTATTAGCAGTTCTCTCACAGAGGGAATGAAATTCTGCTTCTTTCAAAGTCCTCATCACAACTACAACCAGCATCCTTCATTCCAGGGCTGAACCCATGAGGGTAAGTGAAGCCATTTCCATGGCACAGAATCTCCATACCAAAGCAGACTTTCCTGTAAATGCCCTCTTCAAATAATGGTCATTTTTCATCACAACTGCACTGAAATTTAAGTTCACTGGAGTCAGAATTAACCCTTGGGTTGCCTTTCTACGTGAACAAATTCTTGTAAATCAATATGTTTCATGCAGAATGGCAACCATTATTTTCACTCCATGGACATTTAATTTTTTTACTCAAAACTTCTTTTTCAAATTTTAAGCAATTAGATGTTATTTTTCCTCATTGAGTACAGAGATACATGTAGAAATTTTTCAAATCCCCACATACCAGGCTACTTTGGTTATTAGATTAGCAAATACAGAAAGTTAAGACAAGCTGCGGCTCAAGAGAGAAAATAAAACCCCAAAACTATTTAATTTAGAATGTTTTAAGTTGCTAGAGGCACCCCGTGTGGGCCTTTATTTAACATTTGAGTCTTTCCATTGAGTTCAGTAAGCTTCAGTTCAAGTCCATATGGAAAAAATGTCCCTCTAAATAGAACTATTCCACTTCTGTCATGACATTGTAGTAGTTATGGTAATTTTTTCAGACATTGTTTGGTAAATCTCACTATAATATTTCTGTCTAAGTTAGTTCCCATTTTAGTCTAATATTTAGAGAATCTTCTCTTTTTCTATTTGCAATGTATCACATAAACATATATTATGCTAGGATACGGGCTTAAAGGGTCAGCAGTGTTTTAAAAACAGTTGTCAGTCTCAAGTAAAACACCTGGTCTAAAGTCCTGTTTCCCTCCCTTTCTCCCTTCCCCCTCCTTTTTTTGTAAAAAATATTTTCAACATCAGTACCACATGCAGACTATGGTTTTTCTTTTTCTGCCTTTAAAATGCTGTTATTCAAGAATATAGTAATTTAAAACTGGGATTTAGAAATAAAACCTGAATTATCTTTCCAAGTCACAATTCCATTTTTAACTAGCCTTATATCTAGGAGAAATAAACACACAGAAAATAAAGCAGAGGTAGCTTTAAAGACTGTAAAAGTATTTACACTATGTTAATAAAACTTCAAGGATGGTTTAGAAAGCAAAAATACCATAATAACTAGAGCTTTATAACTAGAACTGTAACTGGAGCTGCAGTGAACAGTTCAGGAGAGCTGTGCAGCTTTAGTAAGCTTTAAAAAAGGCACGAGCAAAAAAGCACTTTCTCATGAACAGTTACATTAAAACCTCATACTGCTTATCTACCAAGCTTTCAGAAAATTTTGCAAGTCAATTTGTATCTCAGAATGAGCAGAGCTTCTTTAACAATGTAATTATCTTCAGAAGACCCAATGATAGAGCTCTTTCAAAGCTCATTCAAATATTTGCTGTGTGAACTGAAAAAAGAAAGCACACAAGAAGCTTAAACTGCTGAGAGAAAAAAGTGTTTTTATTTTCTTCCCTGTTGGATGAGAAAAAAAAACAGGAAGGAAATAAGGAAGAGACGGTAAGATCCTAAAATGCTGTAAAATTTCAGATACTAGGCCATCTGTTCATATCCTGCATTTGCTGAGTAAGCAGAGGCAATTCTAAAGTGAAGCTCCTGAAAACTGCCTTCCCATCAAGAATATAAGTCAATTAGGTCATAGAACGTAAAGTGATTGTAACAATAACAGTTCCTGAGATATATAGTAAATACTCAGAAGATATTTGCGTTACCTCAGATGGACTTTAATGTGACAGAAAAGACTTTATTGACAGCAGAGTGACTATCCACCCTTTTACCCACAGAGCAAATCATGCTCTGAGCCAAGTTGCAAAGCAGTGATCTCAGACATAATGTCAGAATATAGACGTAGTTTGATGGCATGACAGGCAAAATTTCTTCATTACCATAAATGTTCATTAAGAGAGGAAATATAAGGGACTTTCTTTTATAAGATTTTATTGTAATGTTATTCAGAAAGTGAACTCTCCAAGAGCAGTCAAGGAAGTCATTACATGGCATAAAATCTGTTTTACCAAACTGTTGTGGTAGTGTTACAAAGGCAGTCAGAAGAGTTTTCTGGTAAGAGTGCACTCCGAAACCTATCATTTTAGTTATGCTAAGTCTCTTAAGATAAAGAAAGTGGAAGAAAGTTAATATATACATGTTTCAGTTCAAGAACAAAATAGGTAGGGAAAAGGATCTCTGTGAGAGAATGTAAATCACATATTAGCTAACAATTTCCTACAAAAACAAAAACAGAACAGATGGAAAAAATCATTATCTTGGAAAGGAAGCACTTTCTGCCACTGATCAGCTGGTTAAATACATATTTTTATGGGTGAGAAATAAAGGAAAATGGAAAACACAAGATTGTTGTAAAGTCTGTGTGAATTACATACACACACACTCAAGCAATAGATGTTTACTGCACTTGTGGGAAACAGTTATGCCAGGTTTTGGATACTTCTTGGCAAATCTACATTCTGGTAGGTTTTGCAGTTACTCACTGCATTAGAAAAACATTAGCAAAAAAAGAAGAAAAGCAAAATCAAGTAGATACAAGGCAGGTATCTCTTGAAAGTAAAGTTGTTCTGCCAGAGTGTTTCATGTCAAGAACAAAAAATATGTAATTAACAATTTAATTGCTCTAGTGGCAGAAGCTGTATGTAAGTAGCTATGACCATAGTGTTCTTATATTAAAAATATGACCACACAGATGAACCTTTTTTAAAACTATATAATGGTTTGTTGGTTTTATTAAATGGTACATATTCAGAAAGGTCACACCAGCTGTTATAATTACTTATTATCCATTATATTGGCAAAATTGTACTTACTTGTGTTGAAATAGAAACCCCTTTGTTATATAGAAAAGATTTACTTATATAATATTTGATAGATTGTGTCCTGACAACTCAATGGTACTATCATTCAATCAGTGATGAATCAGAACTGTGCTACATTAAAACTAATAAGGCTGCAAATTACAGCTTTAAAAATACTCATGGAATGAAATTTAAAATGTCCTGTAATAGGATACAGTCACTAGTCACAACTATAATTTTATTTTAAGAAAGTATTTAATCTGGAACAAACTGTAGCTACCACTCTGTAGGGACTCTCTTTTCCTCCCTCCCCTTGTCTCCTCCACTGTTTTGTATTTTAGAATATAGTGTATATACTCCCTAGACATACATCTGTATTACTTCAAGACCAAAAAAGCAATTCTCTCTCTCTCTCTCTCTCCTCCCTCCCCACCCTTAGCTATACAGTTTATATTCTTTGCTATACACAGTTGACAGAACTATGAACTCAATCTGAAGAAAGAAATTCAGGGGTATATACGAATAATTTTTTTTCACACCACAGTTTAATTTTTCTGCACTGACTGAATCCTTTTACTTCCTTCTCAGCAAAAGGGGGATATAACAGCCAGTATCAGTTTTAAATGGCTTCTGTCTCAACTTGACAGGTATATAACTTTATTTCTGTTAGGAGTGGAGCTAGATTTTAGATGCTGCATTCAGTGACTTCTAGATTATAAATCCTTATTGTATGGTAGAACAGTATAACTTTTTAAGAAATTAGCTACTATTAAATGTCTTTCGGCACCACTAGTAAAATTTGCTTTTGTTCTAGTTACTAGAAGCGTGTGCCCTGTTAGGGGAAAAAGCAGATTATGAACAGAGGAGAAATATATGACTGCAGTTTGTGGGGGTTTTTGTCCATTCTTCGAATCCCGCTTTTATTAGCAGTGATTGTACTCATATAGCATCAGCAAAAGCTGGTAAAATAAGATCTTTTTATGAGAGAATCATTGCATATGTTAGAAAATATTGTTTTGATTGTCGTCTGTGCCTTCTGAAATGCCTTTTTGAGACAGGGCCAAGATTTCCACAAACTTAATACATTTTGTAGGGTGTAAATCTGAGCAGAAGTTTGACCATTAGTTTAAAAGTATGATAATGAATTTAAAATTGGAAAATGTTCTTTACAGAAATTGTATGTGACTTTTCTTCAGAAGGGAGCCATCTATGGCATATTAAGATGGACTTGGCTGTAATTCTTTCGTGTAAATGGAAACCCCATAAATTGAGATTATGCAATAAAATACTGATGTTGCTTGCCAAGTGCTGTGTGAAAACCTGTTTATTTGCATTTCTACACCTATGTCATGTGTTTTTTCATTCCAGCTCACCATCTTAGATGGAGTGGCTTTTTGAAGGAGGAATTTCCTTAGTTCATTTAGGATTTCAAACCTCTCTGAACTTCAAGAAAGAAGTGTTTTTGTGATTGACTGACATCAAGCTCTACAAAAAGACGCTTAATAATTTCTACATAGACAGGCATATTTTTTCAGTTGAATAGCTCATGGCTACACATGCCACGAACACAGCAATGGGACTCTGGCCAATCACCCCAGTCTGGAGTGGATTTCCCAGCCCAAACCACACATGAAGGACAGCAAAGGAAGTTGTGTAGCTGAGGCAGTTGTCTGGCCCACCCTGACAAACCCTTATATTTCTGATATTTTTGTAGCATCTGAAAAGGTTCTCAGCTAGGCCCCTGTTTTCCTAGATTAAGCAAAGGTACTTTCAGCATCTCTTCTTGCAATGCAAAATAGATACCCATCTAACCCCGGCGAGCTGAAGGCACCGCAGGCACAGGGGGTGCTGCCCTGGCCGGCGGCCGACCAGGGCAGCCGAGCAGGGCTGCACCTCAGGCACCCTGCAGGGGAACCGGGGTGCCCGGTCACGGGCAAGGCACGGGGCAACGAGGGGTGGAGCAATGAGTGTTGGACTCAGGCTGGGGGTTGATCCAGGACTTTATTCAGCCCCCTGGCTTGGGAACCGCCTAAAAGGTGAAATAACAGCGCCAGCTGAGCCCACGAAACACGCAGACAGGGTAATTTATACAAGTGTGGTAACAGGCAGACAACCAATGGGGAACAACTGGGGAGTGAACTTGGGGGAGAGTGACAACCACAAGGACCATTCAGGGGATGGTTGGGAGGATCCTCCTCTGTCCCTGCCCAGTCAGCAACCGAGTCTCCTGGAACCTTCCAGAACCTTGGGAGTGCCTCAGGGTGACAGGCAGGGCTCAGGGGAGGAGAGGGAGAGGATACAATGATGATAGACAGGGTGGGGAGGTGGGGAGGACTCCATTGATGGAGGGATGAACCATTGCTAACACAACAATAGGACTACATGGGAACAAACCAATACAATAAAGTCTTAGAACAAAACAACTGAACCCACCACAACAAAGGCTGGAAGTGAACCCTTCGGCTGTGAGAGTGTATTAGAACTGGAACTGGATGTCGAGATGTGGGCTGTCTGCCAAGGAGCTGGAAGGTTGAGCTGAGGTGCTGGTGAAACAATGAGGAGATTTTCATGGTCTCCACACCTTTTATTCCTTTGATCGACTGAAGGAAGTGGAGTCTTGGATAATAGTTTCCTACCCAAGAACAGTATAGGGTACTAATAGGAGCTAAACGCAAGTAAAAAAAATATATACAAAGTGACTTAAAAAGTCTGGTAAAGACATTAGATACAAGGATGTAATTTCTGGCTCCCAAGGCTGGAATGATGCAATCAGAACATATCTCACACTTCTGTAACAGATGCTGACTAGGAAGAAGTTGACAGTTGAAGACAGCTGTGAAGATGGATCTACTTTAGGTCCAAACCTGTATGGCAATTGCTATGCTATGGCAGCCTTCCATAACTTGGCAGCTGGCTTCACACTGGTGAATACTTAAGAAGTGAACATTTTATAATGCAAAACAGCTTGAAATGAGACAAACAAAATAGTCAGGTGCAGAAATGTTGTTTTCCCTCAACTAATTTTCTTTGTCAGGAAAACCAGGATAGATGTGACTTTATTTGCAGGAAATATTACTGTTGAATAGCTCCCTGATAATTAATAAAACTATACCCAACCTAGCACACACACATCCCCAGGTACTGATTCTCTTTTTGTGCTGTACAGTGCAGTTTCAATAGAAGGAGTTTCTCATTACTTGCGTGACAGCAGAAACTACTGCCTGCAGTCTACAAGGGTGAAAAATATGACATACACATTTCAAGAAATCTGCCCTAGCCCAGAAAACCTGTCTGTCTTACAGCCGTGCTGGTGTGCATGTCACCATGGCCTTGGGACAGACAGCCCTCTGTCCCCAGACTGTTTCCTTTTCCTCCATCAGCACACTCCTCTATCAGCCCACACAGACACAACATTTCTGACTGACAGAGACCACAGCACGGGGCTTACAGAGGTAGCATCACCATTACAGATGCTGATGGAACTACTGGAGGGTTTGTGGGTTTTATTTTTTTTTACAGCTATTCAGATAGAATAAAATTATACTAATTCTTCGTGAAATCCTTTTAAGGATTTGTATGTCTAAATACTACTCAGCAAGAGTTGCAATATTAATAATTTATTATTATAGATAAATAACTTCTACAGAAGATTCATAATAACACCTATATTGGTTCATTAATGTTTAATAGTAAAATTCTAGGGAAGGTAATTTGGGTATGTAGCCTTTAATAAGGCTTAATATAAACACTTGACATCCATTTCTTTCACCTTCCCTGCCTCTCAGTCTCAATTATCTGTCATAGCAGTTCCTGATTCAGGCTCTCCATAGGGCTTTACCCTTGTTTCCATTTGAAAACCTTCACTTCAATAGGTGGGCTGAAAATTCCTGTACTTCTAAAATTGCCACTATTCCACTTACGAAGCCTAGTTAATGGCATGTCTCTCCACTTTCATTATTCAGTTCAGAAACTATCACTAAGCATAAAAGAAATTACACAAAGGGTGAAAAAAAAGGGAGTATTTTTGTTACTACCAAAGAATATTCATTTGATTAAGAAAAAACTTTTTAGGTTTGGTTATTTTTTTGTTTTTCCTGTTTGTTTTTTATTTGTCTGCTTGGGGTTTTTTTGTTGTTTTTTTCATTCTTTTTTTTGTTTCATGAGAAGCAAAGAGGATGCAGAACATGATCATGTGTTCTGCAGTGGTGGAGAACTGGAAGGGCACAGCGACTTACCAGTTTGATTAAGATATATCTATATATACCATAAATTATTGATCCTGCCAAACCTTATCTCCTCCTTTCTGTCAGTTCTGGAAACTTAAACTGGGTCTGACTTGCCATAAAAATTATGATCTATGTATTTGAATAAATTAATTTGAACCACTTGTTTGCAGTTTTCCTGTGGTTTTCAAAATAATGTAATTTTAAAATAATTTCAGAATAAAATACAAAATATGATCTTCATAATGTTCCAAATGAATTTCTGAATCTCTTCTTTTCTAGATAGTAATGTTTGTGTCATTTTTGAAAATAGGGTTGTAAAGCATTTTTAGAATTTTAATTGCAGCCATTTTGCACAGAAATATAGAAATAATAAAGTAAAACTTCTCTTTTCCCTCTCTGAATTTCAGAAATCTCCTATGGCAGTTTTGTTGCCCAATTTTTGAGCATCCTGTAATTTCCACCGATCAACAGAAAAACCATTACAAGAGCCTGGTCAAAGAAGCCTTCAATTTTTGTCAAAGTATTGAAGTGATTTGTAGGATATTATTTGTTCAGCTAACACCTTTCGCATAAATACTAATACAAAAAAATGGTTTTTTATATCAAAGAAGTATATTTTTTGGTCTTATTTTTTTGCCACAACTAAATACCCTATCTTCTTCCTTCCTGATGCATTCACCTACAGTTGAACAAGGTAAAATATGTAGAAGCACAATGTTATTGTTCCCCGATTCATATACACTTCTGCAAGAAAACTCACTAAAACTTATGACTATTCAATGAATTATCACAAAAAAACATTGAAGACATTATTTCATGGACGAAGTTTTAAGGGTTTGAGAAACACTGCTGTACCTTCAATCTCTTGGTTTCATGTCTGGTAGAGATAAAAGCAAACAGTTCATTGTCACGTGCAGTTGTTTCAAGGTGTATGTTCTGTTCCATGGACATAAGAGATTGAGGAATGTATAACTGAGCATTCACCTCCCTTTTATTGTTTTGTTCATCTTGGTAATTTTTTTATTTTTTGGTAGAGTTTATTCCAAATAAGCAGCAAAGGTTCTAAAGAATTAATATTACAATACAAAGGCATAATACAGTAATTTAACTGAAATTCTTAAAATTCATACCACAACAATGCTGTATTTTATTTTAAAACCTTGAGAGTTTATTTTTTTCAAACCAGCTCAATCTTTGATACAGCATAGACAAAGATATTATAAAGTGATAAACTCCCTCCCAAAAATTAGGAAACACAAAACACCTTCTTGAGGAGATTGTGCCTAATACTTTCTGGACTACATGAGTGAACTGGCAGTCTTTGAAAGCAGGTAAGAAGTGAAAGCTTAGTATGGCTGAGATAACAAGTTGGGGAGTGCATTGTTTGTCTACTGGCGCCAAGCAGTGTTCTTAAGATTAGTGGTCCTAAATCTTTCATTCATGGCATTACAAACTGACCATCATAATCCATTCATTAAAGCCATACCAAAGAAAAGGATAAGAAACTAAACAGCTATGTTTAAAAACCACAAAACCTTAAAATGACAATTTAAGTATTTAAATGTGCACAAAGTCATATTAAGCAAACCTTAGGATGTTTTGGACTAGAAAGACTTTTGCAAGCTTGAATCACTTTGTAAATTACCATCTCCCTCTTTCCTTCTCCTCCCTCCTCTCATGATACTCTCACAATAACAAAAGGGATTAGCTAAGCAATCTAAAGTGAATCCACAATAAGGGCATAGTTAAACTCAGAGTAACTAGCAGTCAGTGTCAGGGCATGTCAACCATTAAGTTTGAAGCTGGTCCTTATGAATGAATTGATCCTTGGGTTTCTGTCTTCTGTTATGAAATAGTATTACTTAATATGAGGAAAACATTCCTGTAATGTAAGATCATATGTAGTCAGCCGTATTCTTTACTTACTCTTATCAATTTCTGAAATAAAATCACTCCCCAAATATAATGAAAAGGGGTCCTCTTTTACACCCCAGTAAGTGGGAACATACCAGTTTCTCAAATAGACCTGTATCTAGAAGTTTATCTACAGCTGTGCATAGATTTTTCTAGGGAAGGTGTACACCTGGACCTACAAGGGGTGCCTGTGACTGTGCTCAGTTCCAGTGCTGTCAGTACCAGTGCCTGCCTAAATAATCAAATGGACTTACAGGTGCTCATGTGGCATTAGACATTCTCCAGAGAAGATGCAGTTTTGCCAACTATCACTGCACTAGGAGGCTGACAGTAACGTGTTCAGAATAGGTCCCTGGGTTCTTTATAAAGATTTTCAATTACCTCCCTACATGACCTGGGTTATGCAGACAGGTCAGTATTCCTAGGTCAGATTTTGGAGGTATTTGTAATTATTACATGAGAATTAGTGCTCAGCTTCCAGTGACCTCTTGTCTTTAAAAGCTCTAGCCCAATATTTTAAAAGCAGAATACATTTTATAAACAGGCTTTCCTTAGAAACAGTGTTATAGCATCTTAGTACTAAACAAAAGCCTGTTATGAGCAGCTTTATTTCCTGGTATCAGATAAAGAGGGGAATATGAAGCTATAATTATCTAAAAAAAATCTTAACTTTTCTCCAGATCAGGAGGTAGTGCAATCCCTGCAAAAGTTACTGATAAAAGAGTTCTTGAGCTGGGAGTTATTAAAGTAACTGAATGAAGTGCAGTCTCCTGGAAGCATAGTTTCATCATCTTTTCTATTTCTCTGTGCCATACCGTTTAGAGGTCAGACTTCTAACTCCTTTAGATGTCCATCTACTTAATTCTGTTTCCATTTACTCATGACAGCTCTACATACTCCACAATGAGAAAGAAATAGACAAAATTAAATGCTTATATTTAGGATTCTATGTAGTTTACTAAAAACATGTGTAAGCCAATAAGCATATTTTCATTGTAGATCACAACTATATGAGTTTGGATGATTTTTTTTACCTTTTTTTTTTTTTTTTAACCTAAGGTTGCATATAAAATTCTCTGAAAGTGAGCTATTTCCTTGATATGGAAATGCAAGAAAAATAGTAGTGGAGAAATATTCTGTTAGCTTGAAACTGAAAAAAAAATTATTTTCATTTTAGAAAATCTTAAGTTGAAATTTTAATTTGGAATTGCCTTGCTTCCAGTAATTAAATTGAAAACTAATTTAAAATGAGTGCTTTAATTGAATAGAACAAAATTTTTTTCAGATACTTGGGAAATTTTTTGAGATTTTGATAACCTGGTAGAGCTCGGTTATTAAAGATAGTCCCACTGCCCATAGATAGATAATAAATAACATTTTAAATTCAAACTGGGGCAAAATATCATAAAAATCTAAAATTTTTCTGCAGCAATGTTTTAAAATCCTCTTAGAAAAGACTACATTTCGCAAACCATCTCAGTATTAGCTCCTGCTGTATAATCGTGCTCATTCAATTAGATATTTTTCGATTCTAGTCTTTCTAACTGAACTGTTGTCTTCAAAGATTTCAGGCTAATGACCTGACCAGATAAACATGATAGTAACTAGAAGCTGTTATGCAGTTATCCTGTTACTTAAAGTAGATAGGCATTTGAGACCTAGGAGAAGATTAGTAAGAAGGAGTAGTATTTACAAGCCTGTGTCTTTTCCTGTGATTCAGCCTATCTTTCTGGATATACAAGCAGTGTAGCCAGATCCTGGGACAAGATGGATGGACAGATATCGTGTATGTATGGATGATAGCTGCATGATAAATTGTGGAACCATCCCATTTATTTATATCCACCTTTGACCATCTCATGTGCCCTTTGCCTACCAATTCATCTTCACCATGATGACTTATAAAATCCCAACTCCTTGAAACATTTCAGTCTGTTATATCCTGCCTCCTTTGTTTTCCCCCGCATTTATCCAGGAAAATGAGAGAAGATTGTCACAGTGTGAGAAAGGAAATATTTATTTATACAGAAGCGACAATAAAGTAACTTATCCTATTTCCATAAGTGTGAAAATTGAGTCCTGTCTACCTATCTTTAATTTAGATATCTTTTCAGCGCTGATAAAAAATTGAAGCTGATTAATTTTTGGTAATTTAATTAGTTTTTAGTATTATTCATTCTGGAGCTGGTCACTTTTTTTTCAATCTGTAACCAGAGGAGAGAGGAAGGGCAACTTATTGAAAAATTAATGTCCCCTGGTTTAGACTGTTATTTTGAAACAAATAAAACAAGAAAGAAAATCAGGAAGAAAATACTTACATACACACAGTTTATGAATTTTATAGTTTTCTTTATAACTTGTTCTTTTGGGGCAGAATTTTCAATAAAAAGAATCAGGCATAAAGTTCTCCAGTGCTACTGAGATCTATTTTCTGACCCTTGAAAGTCATGGACTTCTTTGATTCTGTCTAGCCTGACAGCAGTATTTGGAATATGGGGTTTATACCATCTTTTATATGAGACCTATTTAAGATAGTATTCAATTAAAAACGCAGAAGTTTGGTAACTTATCAGTGAAGGCTGTAGGTAGAAAGATGTTCTAATAGAGGTTCCTTCTAAGAATCCAAAACTTTTTGTCAAGAAAGAATGAAAAGTTTCAGGCCTGTGAGTTTCCAGGATCACTCAGTGGTGACCATTAATGCAAAAATGAAGCCTCTAATTCAGTGTCTGTCACAAGCTTAGGCTTCGTTTCATGTCTTGTACCTCAGTTGCTGCTTGCTCTATTTTTAGATGATGCCAGCAATGAAACAAAACTGCCTTGAAAGGCATGCAGAGAACTCAGCACTGAGATGTTTTCTTGTGCTTGAGTGCATCTTGAAATATTTGCACTATGCTTTCTAAGTAAAATTATGTCAAATAGTTTGCAGATTTCTGATAAAAGTACAACCTAAAAATACTTCAAATGGATTTGTAGAGTATGAGAACATACACTTTTGAATATTGTCCATTAATATTTTCAGTCTTTGTCTCTAAGTCATGAAACATCTGGGTATTTCTGAAGAATTTTGTCAGTAATGTTGGTGTGTTTATGGCCTTTCAATTGGACACCCCTAGTCCAAATTTGAGTGAATATTTTTGTATTTTTTAAAGTGATATTGGCTAAAGAGGGAAAGCCCTATATCTTCATATTAGAATAGTCTCTTCTCAAAAAGACATGTACTGACCAAAATACACAAATTTAAATTCAGAGGACTGTTAACTCATGCCAGTTTAACTGGAAAGATACAAAATATAAGCAAGTTCCACTTTACACACTCCCTGAGAAGCTAGTTTTCTTCAGAAACTTCTTCAGTATGGTCTAACAGTACTCCTGTTGGGAAAACTTAAGCTAATTTAGATGTTTATTTTTAACAATTAAAAATTAAAATCCCTAGCTGAGTAGCACCGTTTTGTTCAAATTGAAATAGGAAATTAGTTGAACAGAATTATCTCTTCTATTGAGACACAGGAAAACAAATATATTAAAACTACTGGAACACTTCAGACTGCCTTTACTTGCACACAAGCCAAGAAAAGCACATGCATGTGCTTCTGTCAGGGATTTCAAAGTGTTAATTTTGATATGTCCTTTCCAACCCAAAGCATTCTGTGATTATATAATGACATAAGCCTGTCACAGACAAATTTACTCAATATGTAAAGCACCATCCAAAAGGCTGGCTGGCTGCTGAATCCAAATGAAAATGCTGCAACTGCAATTCCCTTTTGGAGGTGCTTACTCTGTGTCTATAAATAAATGCTGATGGTGAAAATGTATTTATGTTTTCCTGATCACATCCCAATTACAAATGGTCTAGAGGTTGATCACAGGATCACCAGTCCTGGGAGAGAGAGGAGGCATCCCTCCAGCCTCGATCAGCAGCCACCTAGGCAAATACCTTAGATTTGAACTAGAACCTTCAAAATTAAATGGGATGGTATATTTTCACTTGAACTGAATACCTTACATCTACACTTGAAGTAGATTTTTTTTTTCCTCTGTGAACAGGGTAAAATGAAGTCTCCCATATGAGATCCAACAAGATGCTGTATGATATAACTATTTTAATGGCAAAAGTAAAAGACATTAGCCCTTAAAAGAATATATTTTTTAACCAAAATAATCTTTGGCATTTTAACAAACTACTGGAACATAGAAAGTTCAAGCAATAATGCAAAGACTTGTTATGATCTGTGTAGCATTCATTATGCTAGAGTGTGTAGGAGAGCTGGCTTTATTAGGCCAGGGAAATCAGACAGCATTTTGGGATTACTGTACTTCTCATTCATTGAGAGTATGTCATGAGTTCTTCAGCATTCCCATGGGCAAGATGTGCAGACAGACAAAACCTGCTTCCTTCTTAAGTTCCAACTTTTCCTGACACCACTGATAAGAAACATCTTTGAATAAATGCTAAAATATAGGGCAGATACTTTTTAGTCCTTCTTCTTTCCACTGAGCAGCCAGAGCCAGAGCTATGGGCCCATCAGTTTGTGCAGTGGGGAAAATGGAGCACTTGCAAGAGCAATTAAGTGCATGTACAATTATAAATGTGTCTAAAACATAAGACTAGTTTTGCTTTTTTATACTCCCCAGACATTTCAGAGTAAAAGTGCCTCACTCAGTTTGTAACATAACTATTTTTAAATATAGTAGTGCAACCTCAGCTACATAGAAAAACTGTTTCTTTCCACTGGCAAGAGACAGAAAGATGAAGCTAGCACTCGAACATTTGTTTCATTTGTCTTAAAGCCTGTTATTTAGGAGATAAAAATGTTTAAATTCAGGTACTCAGCAGAAAATCTGAACAAACAATGGTCCAAGCTCTTGCCACTGTCAATAGCACTTCCAGGGGTGCCTGAAAGACCTATAAGAAAAAACAAAACTCATCTCCCCAACTGGTGAGCCTGGGGTTTCAGCTTTTCAACTTAGGTTGAGCCGGTACTGCCAGACAAAGATGTAGGTGTGACAGAGAGCTCCAGGGGCAGCTGGGCCTTTTGCTTGAAGTAGGAAGGACAAGTTGGAGTTGTACTGTCCCTCCTAGATATTAGTCTGTCCCAGGACACAGGAAAAATGAGAGTCCAAAGCATGGCTTTTCCACTGCCACAGAGCCTAAACAAACATCTCTTCATTTGTGCCAACAGCACAAAAATGCGGGACCACATCCCCATCTGGATTACATTTGAAAAATTCAACAAATCATTGTAAAGATCCTGCATATAATCCAGAATCTTATACACCATCCCCATAATTATACTATTCCAAATATTTTTAAAAATAAAATTCAGATAACAAATTATGATTGGTTCCAGTTAGAAAAAACAGTTCCAGTTGCGATAATTGAGGTTAAATGCTAAGTTCTTCAAAAGCCTTGTCTGCAAGAGACATTTAAAAGAAAAAATTCCACATAAAAAAAGACTTTTAGATTATGTGACTGATCAGCTGTATGTGTAATACGATAAACTGTTTCCTTTAATATATATTCATCATTAAAAACAAATTTTTTTCTGTATTTATCTGTTTGCTTTTCCTCCATTTGAAAGAATAAAAATGTAACCCAAGAAAAAAAATCAGCTTTTGGGAATAGCATAGACCTCCCAAGGTATGTTTTTTATTCAGAGTGAGTTTTATCAGGGGAAAATATAACAGTAAGAGAAGTTCTAAGAATATCAGGGTTTCTTTCAATGTGACTATAACTATGTGTAAATTAATTCAAATATTTTTATATCAAAAATAAATCTCCTGCTACTTACCAAAATTTTAAAAACTTGATAACAACATTAATGAAATCAATAAGCACAGGAAATAATAAGTGTATTGATGCATTTGCTTGAGAAACAAAGAGTGTTGGTCTAGTTTTCACAGTCTTTCACTTTGTTTTTCAAAAAAAAATCTCTCACATGAAGAAAAGATATCATATGCTTAAGAACAGACATGACATCAAAACTGGCTGAAAATTTATTTTCTCACATGTGGAGGAACCTTTCTGTTTAGGTTAGTGAAAGGGTAAACAGAAGAAGCAAGGCAAAGATATATCTGGTATATTTTTTTACATTGTACATGTAAATTAAAACTGGGACCACTAATTTGCAAATACTTCTAAGCCATACTGCTGTACAGCTTTAAATTTTGTCTGGAAATGAAGCAATCTGCATGAGTAAAAATTAATTATTTACTTCACTATAAAAGCAGATCTCAGTGCTATGTCTGTAACATTATTTCCAGTTTCCTAACAGTGTTCATTACTTCCAGTAGAGAAGGACATCTATTTCACTCATGGCCTTTCCCTCTAGCTACAAATCAGCCTCTAGCCAAATTCAGCTGTATGTATGAACAAGTAAATAAATGAATAAAACATTTCAGGTTTTGAGCTGTTAGATTTTCTGCAACCTTTACACTCCTGGAAAGACAACTGCAACTAACCTTTATGACCAAAAAACTTCCTTCTCACAGTTCGTGCACTGATACTGTTTTATGTTAGCCTTTCCAGCTGCCTCTCTGTAGTGAGTAGCTGCTCTTAACACTTGCTGGAAGTATTCTGGGAGACTGCCAATACCTTCACGCATTTTGAGAGCAGCTTTGCTGAGTGGTGATCACAACTTCCCTGAAATAAGCTTTTCTGTTGGCTGAGCAGTAGAACTGCTACCCTTCTGTAAATGCTGGCCAGTGACATTAATGATTGTTTTGCCTTTTCTTGTGTTCAGGAGTGGATAATGCTAGATCTTATCTTAAATATTTGCAAATATTATTCCGACTAGGCTGAGCTTGGAGATCTAATTTAAAATGTCCATATTTAGGCTTCTGTTAAGATACATAAGCTGTTTTCCAGGCTAATCATTTGAGAGATGGCCCATTCATTTATGCCGGAGGCAATTGGTGACACTCATCAGCTCAGGATGCCAGGCTTGGGCAGGTGGCAGCACTCCTGACACAACAGCTGAGCATTAGCTGACTTGGGATCTGTGCAAAATGGCCAGGGTTAAGAGATGGCACAGCTAGATTAAGGGAAAGACATTCTGCTGAGCTCCCCAGTTCCTTGAATCATTTGATCCTGCCATAATCTCTGCCTGTAAGAAAGCTGAGTGGCAACAGTTGCAAAGCAAAGTCAGAAGATACAAAGCAGCAGCAGCCAATGCCTGAGTGTGCAGGCAGCCCAATGCATGCAAAAGGATGGATTAGGCATTCGTTTCTATAGAAGAGCACACTTGGCACCTATTGGTCCTCAGGAGAGCTGAAATGGGATACCAGCACCAACCTGCAAGAAAGGCCTGTGATAGACGTGTAGTGTAGAGCCTTCTGCACCCCTGCAGAGAGCCCACAACTGCAGAAGGCCCAGCTTGTGTCTGGGAAAGAAGAAGACTGGGTTGCTGCTCCATGGGATGAGCTGAAGAAGACAGACTTACCGGGGTGTTGCTCAGACCAAGTGGAGAGCATTTTTGAGTTCTAAGAATTATCACGTTACCAGCTGGTAGCTAAGCACCACACACCACTGAGTTACTTGCTCACCAGTGGGGCACAGAAGAGAGTAAACATAAGAAAACCCCTGGGTTGAGATACAGATAGTTAGATAAGGAAAGCAAAAGTCACCCATGGAAGCAAAGCAAGGAATTTGTTCCCCACCGACCATCAGCACACAGGTGTTCTGCCATCTCCAGGAGTTCAGGGCTCCGTCACGCATCAGGGCAACTTGGGAAGACAAATGCCATCAGTCCAAACATCCTCCTTCCCTTCCTGCTTCTTCTCCCAGATTTTTATACTCACTGTGATGCCATATGAGACAAAATATCCCTGAGGTCTGTTGGGGTCAGTTGTCCTGCCTGTGTCCTGTCCCAGCTTCCCATGCAGTCCCAGCCTTCTTGCTTCTGGTGGGGTGAGGAGAGGAAAGGGCCTTGACACAGTGTGAGCACTGCCCAGCAGTAACTAAAACATCCCTGTGTTATCAGCACCATTTCTAGCACAAGTCCAAAACATAGCCCCATACCAGCTACTGTGAAGAGAATTAACTTTTCCCCAGTCAAACCATCACACATGTTCAAAGCAGTGAAGAGCTCTGACAGAGTTTCCAAAGCAAGAGGCAGTGCCTTGTGACTCTCCTTTTCCTTCTTGGCCACAGAACCTGTTTGCAGTATAACATGACCAAACTCCAGCACACCCTCCAAGAAACACAGCTTCACTGAAGCTATAAACAATCCATTTTAGAGAAATTCATAGCCAGCTCTACCACATTCTGCCACTGCTGTAGCATTTGAAAATAGTTTTTCAGGAGAATGGGGTTTGGTTTTTAATTAAAGACATGAGTAGCATATTGTAGAAAACACACATTTCCCAGGCGTTTCAAAAGCGACTTCGTAGAATCACACGAAACCTTTACTTCTGTGAACACTGGCACTAGTCCTCACTTTTTGGTTTCACTGCTGGGAGAGAAACTCCCAGAGAGCCTAAACTTGTGCCAGGAGTGATGCAGAAAAAATCATTAACAACAGACTTGTAAATCAGGGCATTAAACGTTGGCTTCTGTGTATGGTGGCATGGTTAAAACCAGGTAGGCAAAAATGAACTAGCTGTTGGTTTTTGAACACCCACATATTCCACCAGGCTTCCACGAAGAGGCCGCCTGTCCTTGAACACCAGAGAGCAGAGCTGGGGACAGCAAATTCTGCCAGCTGACTGGGAACAGTTCCTGAAGGTCTCTGCCTCCAGCACTAACTGAGCATCAGCTGTGCCACAGAGCTCCCCTCTTCCGAGCCTGAGCCCAGCATAAAGACTTGGTGGCAGAGAAGACTGCAAGGCCAGCTGCTGGTTTGTGTCAGATGGCTTTCAAATAGTGTTCAAAGTATTTTGAGGTTTGGCCTTGAGGAACGTTAGTGAGGAATTGAGGAAACTGTTGGGAAAATATGTTACAGGTACCTGTCAGCTTTGCAAAGTAATTAACCCATCCCTTACATTTCTAAATACAGTGTGACTGTGGGAAATTAGAAACATGTATTTAACTTTTAAAAGCTTTTCAGTCTTCTGTATTTCAGACACGTAAGCATTATGGGAAGTGCACTTCTAGTGAAGTGCAGACATGTTTCTGCAAAAAGTTATCAATGATCATACAAATGGTTCACGTTTCTTAGTTGTCTTTCAAAGACTTCTAGAGACTGATGGTTAGAAAATCTGCAGCAAAATTCCTAGCTTCTTACCAGTGCATTAAATATTCAGTTTGAATATATTATTTGCATTTTCCAGAAAGCAAAAAACAAACAAACAAACAAACAAACAAACAAACAAACAAAACAAAAAAAACAAAAAAAAAAAACAAAAAAAAAAAAAAACAGCTATCAAACAGCTCTGGTAACTAACACAGCTTTCACTTTCAGCAGTTCTCCTTTGTAGTTACTCAGCTACTTCAGCTCACCAGCACAGGGATCCTTGGCCTTCTCTTGTCTTCACCAGGGCTTCAGTGACCTGACAATCACTCACCTCTTCCAAGGAATGCATTTACATTCACCATCAATAGTATATAAAATAGTCACCAAGACAAATTTTTCATGTGTGTTTCAAATAATATTTAAATGAGTTATTTATGGATTATCTTGTACATACCTGTAAGGTTTCAGATTCTCTCAGGAAAGAGAATGTTGTGGGTTGGGAATTAACATGGAAGAGATTTATCATTTATGCTTTTGCAAGAGGCTTAGAAATGTAAAACCAAGATTTTAAATCTCTTCTAGAGCTATTAAAGAAAAAAGAAATAATCTCACACACAAATTAAATTTAGAACAGAACTGGGATAATTTAAATGGAGATATGAAAACAGTGTTTTCAATATTTTCAGGAGTGTGACCTAAAAAGGACAAATTTTTCTGAGTTCTTAATTCTGTTTTGCAGATCTTTTGGGATAATAAATTTGGATTATTAGCATGGACACTTTATGAACAGTTGCAGATGTGGCTAATGGGGAGGAAGGAAGCTGGCTATCTAAATACATTTATTCACATGTTAATGTTAGTGTAGCTATACCTAAATCTACAAGCCTGATGCTAAGTCAATGTGAAGATGTTATAAAGTCAGTCTCCAAAAGAAAAACCACACAAACATACCCCAACCCCAAAACAAATCCCAGAATACCATCCACCAAATAAGAAAAAGACAAAAATGCTATAAATCTGACACATGAAATAGCATTTTGTGATATTTGGTGGAATCTACTAGGTTACTGCTGGAATCTGCATCTAACTGCTAATTATCTTTTAAAGGCAACATGCAGTCTCGTTGATTTAATGTGCTTATAGGACATTAAATCGCTTCAGGAAGACTGTCTTAAAGTTTCTACCTTTTCAGATGCATATCATTCCTATCAAAAATGTCCATAGTACTGAGAAGATTACTGTAAATTACCCTGTACATTCTTACTTTTCCAGATTTTGAATGCCATTTCTGAGGGGACTACACAATGTAAGCACTGATTAACAATGTGTTTTTACCTACCACAGAGGCTAAGCATGGATAAGACTACTTGAAAGGAGGAGTAAAGAACAGTAGAACAAGCTGAGATCACATATAACAACCTAAATTTTAAGCTTCAAACTTTTGTCTAGATCTTCAGAAAATGAAGTCAAAACTTTCTGTTGACATATGGTGTAGAAAATTTTAATAAATCAAATATATAAGCATTTGCAGCTACCATGTAAAATCAAGAAGAAGCAAGTTTTTTAACTTTTGTAATCTTTTTTTTTTTGCTGAGTAGGAAATAAGTAGCTTTATTCTTGTTGGGTGAGACAGGTGAAATACTGGAATTGTATGTAAGTAGGGGATATGATATTCCAAAAGGTAATATTCTTTTAAGGTTTTGGTTGTCACTACTTACAGTCAAAGATCATTGAGGCTTCTTCTTGTGAGGGATGGTTTTAAAATGCTCAGTTTGCATCGCAGGTCCAGGAAGCTGAATGGAGAGGTTTCATATTTTCAAGTGAAAATTGCTGTAAAACTTTTGTTCCAGGCTGTACAGAGTAAGTGGGTTGACCAGCTAGTGCTAAGCAAAGATTTATCCTAGACAGGTATTTAGTAAAGTCACATCTTTAATATTTTCCTGTTGGTTGGTTTACATGGCACCCTCTGTAGCATGGCAGTTTCCATGAAACCTGTTAGGAGATATTTTGCCTGCCTCAAACTTCAAACAGTGAGTGTTGATTGCATCCATAGTGCTCAAAACATGACACTGCAATGTTTACTTCTGCAGATTTTAATCTCTTTTTTTGCTCTGGCCCACGTATCCTTGAAAGGAATCCAGGTGGTTCCAGCAATTTTTATTCTTCATATTTTATCATTAGACATCTCAAAATTCTTATGTTCAGTCCACTTCTTGCCATTTCAGATACAGGATATTCTCAAATTATGTAAAGCATTAAAAATAAGAGATAATCCTTCCATATCACTTGGGTCAAATTTATGAAATATAAAATGTATTCTCCATGTTCATATTAAATTTAAAAAACAGTGAAGGGTTTCTACATTGCAATTCTAGCATCAAGAAGAAATCTTATTTACAATTACAAATGATCTCTAAAGTTCCAATCTGATAGAATCTCAAAATGGTGACTAATAGGGCAAAATAAGGATTCTTAACGTAGCCTCAACCAGTTTGAAACTTCTATGATGACTGGGCCACTATTCTTCCAAAGTCTTGTTTGTTTTTGGTTGCTAGAGTAAAATATATGTGTCAATAAATAGCCAGATGGGTATCAGTGATGAACTGATAATATCAGACCCCATAGCAGTTGACCTTCTCTAAAGGTGTCATGTAGCTATTAAACAGCCTGAGGGAAGGAACAGAATCACTACTCTGTTGCAAGGTGCAACTCTGAGTGTGGATTCAACAATGTTTATTACCATTTCTCACCTTCTGGCTTTCAAATATAATCTCAACAACTGCAGAACAACGCAAGCATTTCTTAATCCATAACAATATATAATAATTTTATTTTTTATGGCCAAAGGCATCCAAATTAAATTTTAATTGATGGAGAGAAACTCTGCTTCATTATTTGTCAAAGTCAGGTAAGAGATCATGTGAGAGAAAGATTATTAGCTGAGAATACCAGAGGTTCATGACTAAAGAGATGTGTAATGAGTAAACAAAGGAGTTATAGAATTCCCATTCAAAGTAATAGGAACTGAAGAACCTTGCAGATTTGTATTTTTAATTGCTGCAGCTTCTTCCCAATATGCAAAAAAACTCAACTAGGAGACTTTCTTATCTAACAACGTTTGATATTTTTTCATTCTTTTTGTATTATTGTTTAGAACGGTTTTATTGTTTCAGGTGTATTAAAATGCTTCGCGTGTTAAATGGTCCTGCATCATTTGCATATATTACACACTTTGGTTAATAAATATAAACTTCCTTGGTAATATGCAGTGTTGCATTAGACACAGTGTCACCCACAGCTTCATCAGTAATTCTTGCACTTGCTATTAAATACTTGATAAAATACAGCTTGTAGTCACTGTTTAAGAAATTGCAAGGACGAGAGACACCAGTTTTGGTTAACCAATGTCGGGTTGCAATGAGTTAACTGGGATCATTGTTTCTGGGGCTGTTCATATCCCCAGATTTTTCACAGCCCTGGCAGAGGCTGACTCTGTAATAAGTCTCACGTTACACGTGGATTAGATTTGTAGAAATCCTGTAACTCAATAGGTACCTGCCTATTCTCTCCTGGCGTCAGGCTGCCTGCACTACTTTGCTCTGTAGACATACCTGGCATTCCACCCGTGCCTCCTCGCTGGCTAAGTGGGCTGGAGCCTGCCTACCAAAACATTGGGGTATTGTTGGGAAGGGGAGACCCCCTTGACAGACGAGCGAAGTGTGAAGTTAGTCTTGCGATGCCTTATTACCTTCCTATGAAGTATACACGCCGCTCTTTTAAGCTTCCTTTATGCTGCAGCAGTGTGGGAAATGGGATCTGCAGCAGCGTTTGGGAGCAGCGGAGGGGGTGGAGATGTGCTGTAGACAAGGACAAAGCCAGTCCTAAGACCTTCCGCCTTTCCCCCAGCCACCACCACAATGTTTGTTTACACTGACTGAGGAAAAAAACAAAAACATATTTGTCAGTGCATCAAGGATGTGAAATGGCTTGATTTCTGGGAATTGTGCCAGGTATTATAAACCATTTTATTTTAACACCGCATACCATTTGCGTAGCAATTAGTGTGAATTAGGATTTTCAAAACATTTGAATAAGATTAGAACACCCATTTGCAGTGTTTAGGACTTTTAAACTGAAACAGCTATCTCACTAATGAAAACTAAGTCATGTGATGCTTAAATAACAAAAGGAAAATTCTCAGTTGGTCACTAAGAGTTTGTGGTTTGTATCGTGCAAGTCTTTAAATCAATTACAGTGAAGCTCACAATAAAGCTTCTATAAGTATTAACAGACCAGAAGATCAGCCAACCTACTAACTTTTCGTTGGGTTTTTTACATATTTGATAGTGAGAATTTTTTTTTCTTTTTTTTTTTTTCTTTTTTTGGTACATGTGAAATTTGAGATCCATAACAACTCTTTCCTCCTCTTTCAGCAGTTCATCATCTCATCCTGGAAGATAATGAAAAGACTCCTAGTGATTTCATGCAGATGCGTATGTGATTCTAACATAATAATAGCATTTAACTTTAAATGTTAATAAATGTCTATGGCTTATATTAACATTAAACTTTCTCTTTTTTTTTTTTTCTTTTTCTTTTTTTTTTTTTTTTTTTTAAGAAGAAGAAGAAAAGTTTTTGTGAAGGATTGCCATCACAGAGTGTGTGGCAGTAATTTATGCACAGAAATATCTTCCTCAGAGTTTTGGTAAATGTTTATATTTATGTCTTGAAGTTCATAGCTACAGCTTCCGAGTTTAGACAGATTTTACCTCAGTCATCAGAGAGAATGGTGGAAAGATTTTCGGGGACATTGTTCGGTTTCCTAACGAGCCGCCAAGTATCTTAGTTACGCGTTCAAGAAGACTGCAGGCTGGTCCTTTCCAAATGCTGCAGTGGAGGTGAATTCCTGCCGTCCATGTAGTCCCTCCTGTCTTGCCAAGTGTCAGTGAACTGCAGTGATTCTGCCTGAGTGATGTGCCCAAACAGCCTCCATGGGAGGCAGTGGCTGCAGGAAAAGGGTTTGCAAGGAGCAGTTGCAACCATCAGACTATTCCAGTGTGTTGCCGGTTTTCATCTCAGTCCTCTCAGTGCATTTCATTCCCCCATATTTTTAAAAAGGAAACCCTTTTGACTTCACATTAGTATTTTTTCATTTGGTATATTTATATTTAATATCATTTTATATTATTATTTTAAATACTTCTAAGCTTTGTACTTAGAGGCTTGTTGATGAGTTATTATCTTAGGGGTAGGTTCAGAGTGAGTTTTACCTAAGAGATTTTGAAACACACCTTTAGAAATAATACTGTGTAATAGGAATTATTCATAATACAAATTAATATTTTTCCCTTAAAATAATTATATCTCTTATTGCTCACTGATCACACAGGAAATCACACTATAGAGTGAAGGTTACAAGAAAATAATAACCTTCAGTACCTTTTGTTTCTCTTTTCCTTTTAATAGGGCAGACTATGCCAGAAATTGGAATGGAATGGAATGGAATGGAATGGAATGGAATGGAATGGAATGGAATGGAATGGAATGGAATGGAATAGAATAGAATAGAATAGAATAGAATAGAATAGAATAGAATAGAATAGAATAGAATAGAATAGAATAGAATAGAATAGAATAGAATAGAATAGAATAGAATAGAATAGAATAGAATAGAATAGAATAGAATAGAATAGAAATCCAGGTGATTTTCTCCCCCCACCTCCATTTCTGCTGTATACAAAATATTTCAGTTTTCATGTTCCTTGTATTACAGCGCATAACTTCTACTATAACACATTCAAGACTAGTTGAATTTGCTGGGGAGTAGCACCCTGAACAAAGCCTGGTTCCCACCGTTTGTCCCACAAACCCCTCCAGTTCCATCCTCAAGCCACAGCAGCTCCTCCCTGCTCCCCAGTCCCTCTCCTTCACCCACAGCAGCACGCTGCAGCTGGCTCCCAAGCCTTGTGCTGGCTGATCAGCCAGCCAGCACTGCTGTGATGTTTGGCAAACAGCCTGCTGCCGAGCACGGGCTGCCCCTCGCTAGCAGCACTGATTTGGATCTTTCCTCTGTTTACATCCATTCTCATGGGTTTTACAGACACATATTTTTCTACTACTCCCACCTTTTGAATTCGCTGGAATATAGCCGCTAACAAAGAAAAAAGGTATTTATTATAAGAGGGCAACCAGGAGGCAAACAACACAGTTGTATAAACCAGCTTTCCAAAATCAAACTGAAAACCACATATGCAGTAATGAAGGTCAGGCCATAGTCTCAGCCTGAACAGTTAACATGAGGGTGTCCAAAAATCGACCAGCTTGAGGAGTTTTTCTTTCTTGTTAGTTCAGTGGCACAATTTTCATGCCAGTTTCCTGCCAAGCAAATTGCAGAGGGCTTGTACGACTGAAAGAGCTTGAGTCTGAGTCTCTGGTGACAAGCTTGCTGCAGCTCCAATCAGGGCTTTATAGCTTCCTAAAAAAAATAACAATGCTGCCAATTGTAACAAATGTGAAGTGTCTCTTTGACATGAAACCACTGCCTATTAAAATGAGCCAAAAATATGACAGTTTCACAGAAGACTCTTTTTTATCAGCTGAACACTTCTCAGCACATCACTTGGGTCAAATTCAAATGTAAAATCATGGTACCTGAAGGAAACAAACTGTCAAGAGTCTTCTATAATACTCACTGAGTCCTCTTCTTTTAAACAAGGCTAGTACTTATGTAGTTCTCTTGACAGTAAAACGTAAAGAAGCTCAACAATGGCAGGGAATGCAGGATGAAAAGTCCCTTTTTCCATTGCAATATTTCTGCTGAAAAAGCTTTGTTATGGTTTATGAATTCCTTTAAATAAAAGAGTCTATGAGCAGTATTTTGAATGAAATATTTTTTCAAGGTTGAATGCTAGCTCTAGCCCCACTCAGATAGGAGGAATTGCTTCCCAGTGGTATGCCAAATTACTTGTTAACTGTTTCAGCAGCAGGATGCAAGGAATCTTTACTTATACCAGGTTGGTTGTAGCTTTGTTAGACTCTTTCATGCCTCTAGTTTCTGAAATCTACATTATTGGAAACAGTTTTCTGTTACTGAATTCAGTTCAAAAGCTAACAATTCAACTAAATTAGTACAGCTGAGTATGTTTCTCAAGCCTATAGATACAATTTCCAGATATCCAGTGTTTATTAAGTGTTTGGGTAAAATAGTTAAAAATAAATATACGCATGAAATTAATTTTTGCCTAGATAACACCATTGGGATTCTATTATTGGAACTAAGTAGGTAAATTAAAGTGACTTTGATTTCTGTGTTTCCCCAGAAATTGCACAAGAGAATCTAACTCTAGCCATGAATGCTCTAAATTCTCCACTTTTAATGGGTCATTGTGCATTGGTTGAATTAAACTGCATTAGGTTGGTAACAGTGATCTGAAAGAGTCTTGTTTAAAAATGCTACAGGTGACTAAATTTCTACAGAAACCTATTTTTACTATCTCTTTTTTGATTCTCTGATTTTGTACCTTTACATTACTGGCAATCTGTATGTGCAGCTTGGAGCCACAGTTGTGCCAAGTCTAATGGGACTGAAATTACAGTGCATTAGCTACACGTCAGAAATCTCCACCAGAGCCTCATCCTGCATCTTCTTCACACTTTTAAAGCCCAACTTTATGTTACAAGGTTTACGGTTTGACTTTTCCTGGGGAACTCTAGAGCCACATTTTGGCAGCCTGGGTTGTCTCATTTCTTTGAGACAGGAAAAAATAGGGCAAATTGGAGCTGATCACCACTCCCTCATTGTGAGCTGCTGCCTCTCAGTCAGTGCTGTTATCAGGGAACCGAGGGAAGGATGGAGGAGGGAAAATCCACTCCCCACCCCCACCCCTTCCGCCCTCCCCCCTTCTCCCACCTCTGTTTCCTGGATTCCAGAATCCTTTCAATGAACAGAGTCTGACTCAAAATAAGTTATTCTTTAGTTTACGTTTCAACATACTTTTAGTCTTCACTCTTTCACAGCAAATGAAACAGACATTGTCAGACTCAAAGTTCAGACAAAAAGAATGTGGTAGCTAGCATTTTTTTTTATTATTATTATCTACTAATCACAGTTTACATGACAGGAAAAAAAAACATTCCCACCCACTTATTATGAGACTGAGCACCACCTTCTCTCTTTTTTGAAATTAAGTATAAGAGAACCAGGGAAGAACATGCCAGTGAATCAGGGAAAGAACAACACAGTTTTCATTAACAATAACTGCGAGGGTTAGCAGAAATTTGCAGAGAAAGCCTTTCAGAGAGCAGTGATGAGAAGAAAATCCTTTGAAAATCTGCAATACTACCACACTTGGTTCTTTCATGCAAACATTGTCCCACTGAAACTGCGTAGACAGCTGTCCTTTCATGTTCTACTCTATGTATTTGACCCTAGCATCATGGTTAATCAGGCTAAATTGACATGTTAAATTCAAGAGCAAAACACAACTGCATTGAGTCCGGAGCAATTACTTTATCATAGTTCTTATTTCATTTCGCTTTTGTGGGAGGAAAGAAAGTATTCACATTTTCTAATGGCCTGAGTTAATTCATTAAGATGGATGGGGTAGCAATTAGGAGAGAGATGAGTGTTGTTAACCACCTTCTGCACTTAGAGTATCTTTATTTTTAATGGTGAAGCATAGGGCCAGACTGTGAGGTGCAAATATGTAGCATCTTGATTGTTTTTTTCTTTAACCTTCACTCCAGATGTCTTTCAGATTAAGGAACATATGGGACATGTGAATGACCAAGGCGTACGATTCATGTTAAAACCATGGCAAAAGCAGCTCAATAGTGTAGGTAAATTTATTGATATCTTCCTTTATTCTCTCATATAGATAGTTCTGCAATTAATTATTCTAGGTCTTGATTTTTTTTTCTCATTACCTCTAGAGACGTCTTAGGGACTGTACAGCAGTGCCATCTTTGCTATCAAGTCAGCAATTTCCATTTCCACATCTCTTCAGACAGAATGTGCTGTTTCCTGTGGCTTCTATTTTCTGAAATGGACATGGCATAACGCTCTATTACTGATGAATATTTTATTCATAAAATGGAGCTAAAAATGTATTTGTGCTACTCTAGGGCCAAAGAACTATCTCCATTTGTGATTTTATTGTATTGCTGTAACATCTGGAAGACGTAAGCAGGATTAAAACTTCACCGTTGGCAAAGAACACTGAGATTGTCAGAGTTATTTTCTTCCCCAGGAGCATTAAAAAGATAACCAGGGGAGTAGAAATGCATAAAGGATCTTTGTGGCATTACTGGAAAAAAAAAACTTTAAATATGTATAAATAGATAGACAGACAGACATGTGTTCACAGTTCTATTTGGATTTTCAGCAATGATTTGGAAAAGAATGGGGAATAACATGAGCAAAGCAGGAAAACTACAGAGAAAAAAACATTAAAGGGATCATGTTTTAACTCGTTCAAAATTTTATTAGTTTATTACATTATAAACTATTTGCTCTAGACATACTTTATATAATCTCTTACTTAATGTTTTGTGACAGCTTTAATACAACAAAATTAGATATGCTGCTGCAATAGTCCTGACAGCTACCTGGTTTCCATGCATTAACATCATTGGCTTCTTGCCCAATACAAATAAACTTGAAAGGCTAGAGAGCATATCCAGTGAAATCAAGCAGCCTAAAAGGAAAAGGTAGAGCTCAGCATTGCAGAATAAAATATCATTGCAGGGGGAACCTTTGATGATATCATTAACTGAAGTATTAGGAACGTGTGTATATATATATAGCTATATCTATATCTCTCTCTCTATATATATATATATCTTGAAACAAAGGCATTTAAAGTCCACCTGGACAGAGGGGACTGTCATGAAAATTTTAGACAACAATTAGAACTTACACAAACATTTTTTTTTATTTTATTATGGAATCATGTTTCCACATCCTGTGCTATCCTGAGAAGAAGTGCATTTAGCCTTCAAGTCTTACTGTATCCTGTGCAAGAAGATGGACCTCTGAGAGCTGTAGCTGTACTGGTTAAGCAGGAAAGCTGCTACTAAGAGTTTCACTTGTCAGTTGATGTCTTTGATTAGTTTTGAGTGTTGAGCTTTCATAACTGAGTCCATACAACTAGAAACAAGATGATGTATTGAAGAGATTTTCAAGTTAAAACTTAGGACTTATTTGATGAATGTTTTGTAATGACAGTGTGAGTGTATATAGAGAAAAGGTTACTAGAAGGTGGAACACTTTAACTGGTTAGAAAAAATATAAGAATAAAAAAGTAGAAACTCATGTTCGGTTAGCCTCATGTGGGAATACCTTTCCCTTCTTCATTTTTCTCCTCCATTAATTAATGAGTATGAAGGATGCATATTGCAGTAGAGTAATCCTGTTTGCCTCTTGAAGCTTTCCTGAAACAATGGAAGGTCTGGCACTAACTGAAAAGCTATGGATCCTGATGGAATGCAACTTCTCTTTAACCTGTTTACTGACTCTGGGGAAAGGGCATAGAGTGCCAATATTGCTAACAGTTTGGAATTTCTGGTCTATAACTTCAACTCATTACCACTCTCGTTTTTATCTTTATGGAACCACAAGGCTTTTACAGCACAGAACAAAAAAAGCAATATGCACCAAACAGGTGGTACTGGCACTAGGACAAATTGCCTACCCTTTTAAAAATTTTCTCATTTATTTTGATGAAATGGTGATGAAGGAGACTGATCTAAGGTTGAGTCGTAAAATTCTTCAAGAACAGAGATCTCCATAAGCTGTTTTATTTTCTCATCAAGTTCAAAGTATGTTTATTCATCCTTCCTTCTTTAATATGAGGATGTAACCTCAGCTATTGGAGAGATAAAATTATAAAATATGTTACCTTGCCCCTTTTCCAAACAAAGCAGTCCTCTATGTATTTTACTCCCTTGGGTATTCACATGAGTGAACAAACCAAGTGTGGCAGATGTTATTCACATTCCTAATTGCACAACTGGAAGCTGATCTCATCCTGTAACAATGCATACAGAGTACTCAAGAAGAATCTGAAGAAAAAAGAAGTGCTCATCAAATAATGTTGCACCAGTTGGGAATTTTTTGATCCCCAAAGCAAGTTGCAGTAGCATCTGGAAAGAAATCTCTCCACTAAAGACTTTTAGGCTACATCATTCTCTGTTATTTCCTTCCCTAATGCTTAAAAATTGCAAAGAGATTCCATTTAGCCAGGAATTATTACTATCCTCTGCTTGAAAACGCCTTGCTACTTGAGTAAGAGCTACATACACAGTTTGTGTTTTATATCAATATCGTATTGCCCTAATGTATCATGTTAAAATGAGATTCTGCTTCCTCAGCTGCTTAAGTGCTTTACTTCTTTTAATCTAGCAGTTTATATAATATGTTTTACCTTACATCGGCATATCTGTGTGAGTTCTCTGGTTTATTACAGAGCAGGTTGGACTGTGTGCTCCAGTGGCTCATTTTGGCTTTAAAATTGATGTGTTTTATAGAGGCATGAATAAAGATTTTGCATTTGATTGAATAAATCTCAGAAAGAGTCCAATTCAGGAAACAATGTAAGAGACAAAAGCGCATTCAATTCAGGAAAACTTAAGAACTTTTCTAAAAGGAATACAGCAAATTGTAGCAATTGGGTTTAAACCTAAGCACAGTATTAACTGCTTAGGAAAATGTACCGGTTGCTTAAATTTTCTTAAGGGATGTAGCAAATCTTTCAGAGAGGGAAGAAACTTATTACATGGAATTTTTATTGTTAGAAATAGCTGAAATGCATGAAGTCAGCAAAAGCAGTGAGAGATCAGTTTTTTCAGAGTACAGGAACATTAGGCCAGTTACAGAAAATGGACTTCCATTATTTGGAAATGTTTTTTCCATGTAAAATATTGTTATTCTGGGTTTGTATGCCACTTATTTCCAGAAAACTGGGATTTTGGGTCAGTCGAGATATCTCAGGACAATCTCAATTGCATATTCTCTCAACCATTACAGTAGTGCATAGGTTGTACTTCTTTTTCATTGCTCTGCAATATCCCCTGTGTGCATAGTCCTTTAAAGCAATAAGCTGAAGTTATGAGGAGTAGTTTCTCAGTCCATGGAAAAGGGCAACCTACCAATCATTTTCTATGGGGAAAATGTGTGCATCTCTACAGTTAACATAAAATAATTGATGTGCAGCAAGCTAAAAATACTCAGGTTTGTGCCCATGCTCTGCCTTTTCAGACAGATATGAAATGTTCTCCTCTCTCTACAGAAAATTGGCCCTGAGTTCATCTTAGCTTTTATTTTCTCTGAAGTGCTTTATTTTTACTGTGTCAGAACTCTTATCATGGCTCATAAATGTATTATGATTGCAATCTCCTGCAGGTTGGAACAGTGCAAATGTGTAAAAACGTTCTTGTTGTATGTTTCCCATCTGCCAGCCTGCAGTATGAGTTACACCAGTGTGAAACCCTGCCCCACTACCCATGCAGTCCTTCAACAGTATCTTGAGTTTTTGCTGACTTCTACTCACATGCATTTATGTGTATACACATACATACACATAAGTACTGACTATATACATATATGTGTGTGTACATGTATATGTATAGCGCCAGTAAATGACCCTAAATGACCCATTCAGTTTCTTAACTCAGGTTTCCAGTCTCATTTGGAATTCTTGGCACATTCTGCCTGGTATCCAGGTGCCATTCCATAAGGGTATGTTTCCACTAAGTCCTGTGCCAGACATCCCACTTTCTGCAGACGTCTCTGATGCCCTAAATAATTGAATGGCCCTGGCTCCTACGTTTCTTATGGTCACTCTCACCTCAAATGCAATCATAAGGGGATGTATGTGCTCTGTCCCTTCCATCTATTGACTTTCTTCTTCCCTGCTCTATGCAGCTGGTCACCAATTAGCCCCCGTCACATGTGACTGCACAACTCACTCAGGCTGAAGATCCCAACCTCTCGTACCTCTGTCTGGGCCAAAAATCACACCAGTTACTAGCTAATGTGCCCACAATAAAATGTACAACTGTGAGATAAGGAACAAAAATATATGTTTAACAAAACCTCTGTTAAAAGACCAAATAGAGTCTACAGCTTGTCAAAAGGACAACCAAAAGAAAAGAGGATGTTTAAGTGCAGTTTCAGGAAAAAGGCTATGCACACTGGGCCTGTGTAGGCTAGAGAGTATTTTAGGCCAGGTGTCAGTGGGATGTAGAAGCAAGATTGTCCAAAGGTAAAACTGTTTGGGAGGAGGGTAAATTGAAAAGGTCTGTGAACTGCAGAAACAGAAAATGTAGAGTTTTTTCTTGCAAACTGAATTTTTCTAGCATAAAATATTCTAAAGATGTCAATTGCATGTGAGTGAAGGGGACTGAGTGTAAGTACCAAATGAAAGGTGCTGATTTAGAATGCAAACTTTGCATCCTTCTTGATTGTATATGTGATCTATACACTATACTGTATTTGTGCATATATAGATAACATTTATAAGTACACATATGCAACACACGCAAACATGTCTATTAGACCACAGGTATTCTGAATTTATTTTTACACTTGATCTGTAAGTATTGCTATAGTAGAACAGACCTGTATTCCACTTCAGCCTCAATTCTGACTTTGCTTAGGGAATTAGTATATGACACAGAGCAAGGAACCCTTCTCCTTGCAGCATTCCCACCAACATTATTCCTATCTTTAGCATTATTGTTAGAGAGGATTTTGCACACAGACACAGCTTGAACCTTGACATTTTTTTGTATTTTACTTCTCTTCCTTTCCCATTCCTATTACAAATAATTCAAGATTGATTTTGATTAAGAAAATAACTTAAACAAGGAATTTTTATCTTTCTCCACCTGTCCCTTCCAAACCTACACCTATTATTGTGAGAAAAACAAGCGTAAAACCTTAAACGAGCAAACAACAACAATAGCAAAAAAAAGTCTTAAAACAAACAAACAAAAAAAATCAGCAAAAGCATACCAGCAAATATAAACAATATTCATAGAATAAATTTTTTAAAAATTGCAAAAAGGGACCCTGTGACATGATTTAACCATTCCCGTGCACCAGCCTGTCTAACCTGAATCTTCTCTTTGTGCTTAAAACTGATGTATGTTTCCCTCTGCTCTGTTTTTCCTGTTGTTTCATATTCTCTGACTGATTTAACTATTTACAGCACAGATTTGTCTCAGACACCTAAATTATGAATCCCAGGGACTATTTTAAATGAGAAAGTGCCCTGATGCTCAGCTTCTTTGAATGTCCCTTATTGTCATGCTGTCTAGGGCACAGACTGACAAAAAGGAAAATAAATCACTTTTGTAACTAAACCTTTGCATTCTAATTAAGCACTTCTTACTGAACATCCATCTTTTGCCTCACACCTGGTCACTAGATGTTTTAAGAGTTTTGCATCAAGAGAAATCCAGTCTGCCCTGCCAGATGTCAGGGCAAGGCCATTTCTGCAGAGATTGCTCCTGTATCTCACGGTCCTCTTCCTCTGCCTGGCAGATGGTTCAGTCATGGGGTGACAAGGGTGATTTCCCAGCCTGGAAAACTTTTTTTTCATTCTCTTCAGTTTCCTGAGGGCAAAGGCTAAAACAATGGCGAGGTCTTAGTCACTTTAACTGAATTTCATCTGTCTTGGGAAGGTCTTGCATTTCTAAGATTCTGCATTTCTGCAATTCTTACATTTCTATAATTCTGATGATACAATTAAATCTATAATTCTGGTTGGTCCTTGGCCCATATGCCTAGAAAAACCCTATGAAAGAGACAGTTAAAAAAAAAAAAAAAGTACATAATAAAATCATTAATTAAGACACTGTAGCCCTGACCTCAAGCGAACTATTTATACAGAGAAGACAAGGGGAGGAATGGATTTATTTTCTCCCAGCTCAGAAAACAGTAAGTAGTTGCAGTATTCTGGGTGGACTTTTGTTCTCCTTCATTGTGATCATGGTAGAAAATTCCTGGGGTGAGAAACCTCAAGCTATATGGAGAAAGGTCTGTGGCCAAATATGACACAGTCTGTGACATTATACAGAGCTGGATCATCTGGATTGGTGACCAGAATAAATCCACATTGTTTTCACACAAAAAAAAATCATACTGAATGAGGTAGACATGATAAAATTATACTTCAACCATTTACCTGAGACACAAATCTTGGTGCAAAAAACCCCACAGACTTTTGGATGGGATAATTTATTCCTCTGAGACAAAGTAATTGCATTGTAAATGCTTGGACTAAAAGAGATAAGAAAGGCAGGTAATAGGAGAAGAGATGTTAAAAGTCATGGATCTGTTGAAGCAAATTCAGAGGAGGGTTACAAAAATCATCAGAGGCTGGAACATCTTTCCTGTGGATGCAGGTTGAGAATTGGTTTTGTTCAGCCTGGAGGAAAGAAGGCTTTGGGGAGACCTTATTGCCAGCCTTTAACACCTGAAGGAGATTTACAAGAAGGATGGGATAGACTTAGTCGTGGAGCCTCTAGAGACAAAACAAGGAGAAATGGTTTTAAACTAAAGGAGGGTAGATTCCACCTAGATATAAAAAATATTTTTTTTGATGAAGATGGTGGTAAAACACTGGAACAGGTTGCCCAGAGAGGCTGTAGATGCCTCATCTGTGGAAACATTCAAGATCAAGGTGGTTAAGGCTCTGAGCAACTTGTTGGAAGGTGTCTCTGCTAATTAAAAGGGAGTTGGACTAGATGAGCTTTAAAGATTGCTTCCAACCCAAAACCTTCCATGATTCTACTCTGGGATTGTGGGTTTTATACCCATGTGCCCTCTTTCCTACAGCACCAGCTTAGTTACAAACATAAATGCCTGTCCTTGTGGTGCTGATCTATGTTTTTCATGGTGTAAGCAGAATATATGCGATAGTATGTGTCTCTACTTGTTGCACTGGGAGGCTAAGAATGTATTTAAAAACTGTCCCTGAAAAGACAGATGAGCTCCCCACATGTACCATGACCCATTTTCTTGTTGATGCTAATGTTACAGGAGTCTGAGGATATACCTTGGGTAAACCTAGCAACTGTTCTCTGTGGCTGCAGGGCTTGTGTAGAGAAAAAACCACAAAAATTGTTGCAAGCAGGACTGCAAACTCTTCTAATTCTAACTCTTCTAAGACTGCAGACTTTTTCTAATGGGGCTTAGAGTCACTAATTCAGTTAGGGCAGACAGTGCAGGATAAGTTGTAGGTGTATGCTTGCTCTTTCTGTTTGTCTGTGGATGAAATGGGTAGCAGCAGCACAGAGACACTCATCCCTGTCCCTGTGCAAACAGCAGGATGGGAGAATCCTCCCAGTTACCAGTTCTGGGCTTTCACCATGTCCCATTCTTTGTATGGACAATGCCTGACAAGTTCAGCTCCTTTCTTCTACTGCTGCAAGCCATCATGTGCAAGCCAGAGGAGATCCCAGCCAGGCTCCCCACAGGGACAAACCAAACCTGAGGAACTCGGACTGTAAACCGCAACATTAGAGGGTGGCTGCCTCCAAGTGTAGACAAAGTTCAGCTAAACTTTACAGAGTGATCAGAGCTATGTAAGTAGTAGGCTTCTGCACTGCATAATTTCAATTTTTTTTTTAACTTTTATTAATTCAATCCTTAAACTTTGTGAGGTTTTGGCAAAAAATGCAAAAAAAATTATTTTCCCTCATTCTGCTTGTCAAATCAAAATTAAAACCAGAAGCTGTTAATTTTGAAAATCTTGAAACAAAATGGATTTGAAATTTCTCTCCTCCTTGTTCTTGCCTCTACCCCCTTTTGGGGTTTTGTTTTGGGAGTTTTTTGGGTTGGGTTTTTTTTGTTGTTGTGGTTGGGTTTTTTGGGTGTGGTTGTTTTTTTTTTGGTTTTTTTTTTGGGTTTTTTTTTGCGGTTTTTTTTTGCGGTTTTTTGTGGGTGTTTTGGTTTTGGATTTTTTTGGTTTGGTTTTTTTGGGTTTTTTGTTTTCAAAAGAATTTTCTTTTAAATTTGTGAAAATCTGCTGAATCAGGAATCATCAATATTTATTTGAGATGACTGAAGACAACCACTTTGTAAATATGAAGTAGCATATGCAATACTAGATGAATAAGCTACATTTCTCCCTGTTCCCTGCTCTGCTGGTGTGAGATCCTGCTCCCCCAGGAAGATGTGACTGAAATCTCCAAAGCCCATGAGTCTGCCACCTGAGACTGTGCTCGTGCTTCCCACTTTATGGGATGCATCTGCCTTGTTTCAGATACCTGAAATACTAAAAACAGCTCAGTCACTATGACTTATAATCACAAAGAGCTAATGCCTGAGGTTCAGAGCAAGCCTATAACCTGGAACATAAGTTTGTGTTAGGGAATGACATTTAACTGCATGAAATGGGCCCAAGTTTGAGAAGATAAGCTGCTAGAGACAATCCAGGAAAAACACAGCATTTATAATGCATCATGAGTGTTTGTATATATGCAACATAATGAAGCCCCAATTTATATTCCAAAATAACTTTTTTTTTTTGCTTGCTCCATTAATTGTTCTAATAATCTAAAGTAAATGGTCAAGAATTAAAGGAAGACATTTATGGTCTCATGTTTATAATGGACCCTGTAAATTCAGCATTATCTCCATATTTTTCTAAAATGTTTATGTACAAATGATTTTCCCTCTAGTAACTTCATCATGGATGAATAAAAATATATGCTTAGTTATCAAAAGATAATTAGGTGAGACATGTATGTTTTGTCATAATTAATATTCTGTCAATAGGCTAGATAAGAAAGCTCCAAGGGTTAATGCTTTCCTGCTCTGTATCTAACATTGCCAGTGAATTTCTCTAGCTCACTCCATTAATCCAGTCAGCACAATGGATCAGGTTAGAGATGTGTCTCAATAAATCACTCTCAAGTGCTGGGGGTAGGAGTACCTAATTAATCAGCACTGTCATTATGTTTGACTTGTAGCTGCCTTACTGTGTATGGGATGAGGATTCAGTGTATTTAACCTGCACACACTCTTAAACAGATCTCCAGTAGTGATGTAAATTTTAACCCTTGTATGGAAAAAAACAACCCATGATTCTATAAATGGCAGATTAAATGTTTCTCACTAATAAACTAATCTGCAGGTAATTTATTCTCCTCCCCGCATGCCCACACCCCCTTCTTTCCCTAGGGACCACTAACATCCTGCAACATTTTATCTCTTTTAACACCCAACTTCTGAAGTTAAAGGCAATGCTAGAGTTCATCACAGTCCCCAGCTGTACCTGATAGCTTTCCCCCTCCCACCACCCCATCCATCTCCTCTCCCCTTATTCCCACTGTCCCTTGCTTCTAGGCTCTTTGTCCCCAGAGGAACACTCACAGCCCACCCTCACTGCCCTTATGTACAGGAGGCCTGTTGCCCCTCTTACTCCTTAGATTCTTGATTCCACAAGCATGCCTGAAACACATCCTTCCTGCCTCACTCTATTCTCTCTCCTCCAGGTTTAGACGGCACCTTGCTACCAAAGAATTTTTACTCTACTTTTCCAAGTTTTGAACTACAGTTTAGTATTATCTTTTCAAGTGGAATTTTTTATATGTTCCCTACCAAAATAATTGTTCTGACTCCTTCCTTTCTGAATATGTTGATCTTGACACTTTTTTCTTTTTTTTTTTTTTTTTTTCTGTCAGCATTCAATGAATATGCACTTATTTGTTTTGCATTATTTTAAGGTGCAGATGGTAGCTGCCTCGCTTGCCAAAGGGTAAAGGGATCTCTAGAGGCATCAGTTTGTCCTGTCTGTAAGATACATTAGCAGTGGTGTGGTGCAGAGCTCACAGTAAATTCCTGTCCCTGTGATTTCTGCTCTACCCTGGCATACAAGGCACAGCATGAAGAGCATGGGGCTGCCAGAGGAAGAGAGCAGAGATAATGCTGTTTCTGCTGGTAGCAGGGCTGGCCCCTGGCAGCCTGCAGGAGGACGACACTGTGAATTCAATTAGCCTGTGGTAATAAGGAAACTGAGAAGATGGTCCCTAAAGTAGAAACATCAGGCTAGGGCATAAAGAAGTGCAATAAGAAAACACAACATGGAATTCTTGGTTTATTTAATTCTGATGTAAGGAGACAATTCTTGTAGACTTCAGAAGGAATCCATGTGTGCAAACCAGCCTAAATTTTTATCTATTTTCTATACTATAAAGAAAATAACATCTACTTTCAAAAGATCTACACTAGTGACAATATTTTTAAAGGGATTTACTTTGTATGTTTGGCTACATTACCACCTACTTGTGATGTGATGATGAACAGTATTAACTACATTTATACTAACTCAGTACTTAATATCTTGTCATTCTTGAGATGGAAGTACTTATGTGACAAAAAATATGGAACATTCTGAAAGTACAGACCTTAATTTTTTATAGTAGATACAGCAAAATTATAGTATATGACGTTAACATTTTTCTGTCTTAGTTTCCCTCTTCTTTGAGAAAAGATGTGTAATTGTTTCACTTCAAAGTGATTTTGAACAATTCTTCGTTCATGTCTGTGGCTACTTCCTGCCAAAGTCTGATCATGGAAGGGAAACCAAAGAGGGAACCCCCCTTCTGCACTAGCTGTATGGTGAACACTGAATGATGCAATGTGCTGGATGACACTACAGACAGGGGCTCCTGTCCCTACCAGAGCTGCCCAAAGCTTGTGTTCTATGTTGTGTTCTGTGTTGTGTTTCTTCAGTGAGCACTGGGACCATACACAAGCTTGTGTTCAGATTGCAGAACTGCCTTAGTTTTTGCATTTCCTGGGTTTTGAACACTGGACTTCTACAATCACGATAATCTATAGTGTAAGTGGGAAGTGACAAACACTAAGTAATATTGGCATGTTATTCATCACTTATTTATAACACGTTTCATGCCACAGCAGCTACAACAACCTTCCTACCACACTGCAACAAATGAGTCAGCCAGATGCGGGCCACCCTGCAGAGCCCAGGGCCCAGACCAGCCTCCCTCTCCCCCTCTCCTCCCCGTGCTCTGGCAGCAGGGTGCTGCATGGGGTACCACCACACACTGCACAGCAAACCCCAGGAGCAAGCAGGGCAGAGCTGCTGGAGAAGCTCACAAGCTCTGGGCAGTATCTTAGGCTGCTGACACTGATGATATTGGTGGCAATTTGTGGAGTGAGATGAGAACGGAGATGAGGAGAAGATTCATCTGTTACACTATCCATCATCTGTATATTGCCCCAGGCAATGTGAGCAGGCTGCTGTTTTCAGAGGAGCTACCATTAGTATGGACCAGCTTTAGCCTTCCCAAGGGGCAAGAACACTTCAGTAACTTTTTCCAATAGGGCTTGGAAAAATTCTTTTTTTTTTTTGCTTTTTTGTGCAGGTATATCAATAATCCAGTTTTTAGCATTTCACTTTCATGCAAAAGTCCATTTCATATAAATTAGTTTTAACTGTGGTAAATTCAAAGTGTCAATTCAAATAAACAAACTAACAAAAATGTTTAATTCCTAGCATACTTCAAGCACAAAGACAATAAACAATTAAAAAGAAGCTTCTCTGTCTCTCCACTGTAAGGTCACTTTCATAACACAATCTTTGGTTTTACATTTGGGTTTTTTTTCAGTGAGTAGTTTCATCAAATTTTAAACATGTTATAGAGGTATCTTTTTACCTCTTAATCTGGAAACAGTCTCATGCTCTTATATTTCAGCTTTATATCATTATGAGCCACGAGTTCCCATTTTAATGCCTATGTACAATTCTTCAGAAAAAAAGTAACAGACTTTGTTCATTGCAGATGATATTTCTAGATACATCACTTATTGCATGCACACACATGCATAATGCTGGGTACAGAGCTCATGTCACATATTTTTACATCATTATTGCATCATTACTGTAGGAGAATGTTAGTTTCAGGTTCAGTAGGAAATCTCCTTTTAGTATTATTTCCCCCTAATACTCAAGACCCAGAACCAGAGCCCAGGAGTATTTTCTTTGAATTACTTCCTTCCCTGCAGACTTTATTTATAGCTGTGATTCAAACCTTAGTCATTGGTTGTAAATATATGGTTCATGTGAGTTGAAATAATGCACACAGTTTGCTGAACTAGATCCTTCTAGGAAAGACTGTGCATACACACATCTTCCAATTCTCATTTCCCAGGAAAAAAAATATATTTCAAATACTCGTTTCTGAGAAAAAAAAATCCTGATCATTTTTTTTCTGATGACTTTTCATGCTTATAGTCACTTCTGTCTTTGCTTCAGAAGATCTTTCACCCATTTGTAGCATCTAGCTGGGGTTAGTTGCTTCCTATACATTCTCTTTACCTTTGCACCAACAAACATAAGCAGGTTCATGTCTATTCCAGGCAAAAAAAAATCAACTGCTATTTCAGATCCCAGTTTTTCCTGTGCAATCTCTGTGGAAGACAGCAGAACTTCATTTTTGTTATTCTGTACATGGTCTGTCACTAATTTATAAATAAGTTTTAACTAGAGAATCAGTTGATACGTGACTGTAACATAAATTATTCTCAAATAGATTTGAATACCTAGATTGCGGAAATTTTACAAATCTCATTTTCAGAGTCTGTGTAAGGCTTTGCAGTTCATTCACTAAATACTAGCTTGAGAGGTTATCAGCCACAACGTCCACTGTGCAATGTTTGGTATCACTGCAGAATTCACTTACTAATTCACTTAGATTAGATAGCATTAGAATTGTGGGTTTATCAGAGGGAGCAGGCCAAAACTGTGCTCCTTAAAGGCAAAAACATGCAACTTAACTCGAATATAGCTGATTGTCAGAATACTGGTGTATGCTAAGGGATCATTATGTCTTCTGATAATATATTACCACCAAAACACAAACCGAAAAGGCACTTTCTGACAAGGTCAGGTAATTTTCTTTCTTACAATATTGTAAATCTCAAGGAACTCCACTGGCATTTAATACCTTAGATTAACGCTACCCTTTTGTATTTCTTTCCTATTTCTAGTCTACCCTAAAACCAGTTCCCTTATTCATATTCTGCTTTAAGATCACCAAAAGAGAATGAAAAAGCTTGCATAAACTTTTCTATTATCATAAAATCATAGAATCTGCTGAGCTGGAAGGGACCCATCAAGATCATTGAGTGCAACTCCTGGCATGCACAGGAAATCCCAAGAGTCACACCCTGTGCCTGAGAGCATTGCCCAAATCCTTCTTGAACTTAGCCAGGCTTGGTGCTGTGACCACTTCTCTTGGGAGCCTGTTCCAGTGCCTAACTACCCTCTGAGTGAAGAAGTTTTTTATAATATCCAGTCAAACCTCCCCTGACACAGCTCCAGGCCATTCCCTCGAGTCCTGTCAGTGGTCACCACAGAGCAGAGATCAGTATCTGCCCCTCCTCTTCCCCTCACAAAGAAATTGTAACTGCAATGAGGTCTCCTCTCAGTCTCCTACAGGCTGAACAGACCAAGTGACCTCAGCTCTCATAAGGCTTCCCCTCAAGGCCCTCCACAATCCTCATGATCCTCCTTTGGACACTCTCCAATAGTTTCATATCTCTCTTACATTGTGTCACCCAAACCTGTCCCCAGCCCTGGCGGTGAGGCCGCCCCAGCTCAGAGCAGAGGGGACAATCCCCTCCCTTGCCCGCCTGGCCATGCTGTCCCTGCTGTCCCCAGGACACGCTTGGCCCTCCTGGCTGCCAGGGCACTGCTGGCTCCTGTTCAACTTGCCATGGGCCAGGAGCCCAGGGCCCTTTCCATGGCCCTGCTCTGCAGCCTCTCATTGCCCAGTCTGTGTGTGCAGATCCAGGGCTGCCTATCCCAGGTGCAGAATCTGGCACTTTCCCTCGTTAAAGTTCATATGGTTGGTGATTGCCCATCTGTCTAGTTTATTGAGGTCTCTCTGCAGGGATTCTCTGCTCTTGAGGGATTTGACAGCTCCTCCCAATTCAGTGTCTAATCACACCAAGAAAAGGCAATATCTGAGCTAAATACCCACTGATTTTCAATCCTGAAAAATTGATGCCCATAGAAAGGAGAGCTGTCAAGCAATAGGAAATGGAGGCAACATTCTTAGTTCCATGCTGGATAAAATGAATGTTTTTTGTATATATTTTCTAAGTTTTATTTTTGCTGTAATAATTATAGAAAAGTGAATCTTTTCTAGGAGCATTTATCTAATTAGTTTGTTTTGGTGTATATTATTGTTACATGACATAATCCTTGAGAAAAGCATTTAAATGGGTGTTTGTCACTTTGGTGTCTTCTGCCACTGGTTAAATGATCTAAAGTCAATCTCATAAGTCAGTGAATGTTCTAGAAGATCGGTTAAATTGTTTCACATTATTTGACACACACAAAAAAACCCAAACCACATTTTTTGACATTATTTCTATTTAAACTAAAGAACTTTCAAAATGGCATGAAGACAGACATTCGGATGACAAGTTCCAAGTTAATTCAAACAATGCACATTAGGCCATGGAGACTGACTGACCTGAAAGCTATTATGCTGAGAAAAACAAGATGCTTCTGAGTTACCAGACTCAAGGGTCTTGATTCCACCTGCTTATTTAGTGTAAGGAGGTTCATTCCATGTGCATATCAGATCTGGTTTTAGAGCCACAGTTATTTTAACTTAGAAGATGCTACAGAACTCACTTTAGTTGAGATTGTTATGTTCCAAAATGTGTTACCATATTGTAGCTATAAAGTGTTAGTCTAAATACCAGAAAGATGGATAAGCATTTTTTTCACTTGTGAAAACACAAATTAAGATACAAAGGAGGGTATAAAACTTTAAAAATTTTGTATATAATACAAAGAAAATTTTCCAAAGCTTGGCAGCTTTGAAGCTCATATTTAGCTCTGTTGCAATAGCTGGGCAACAAGAGATAAATTTCCTTCCTTCCTTCCTTCCTTCCTTCCTTCCTTCCTTCCTTCCTTCCTTCCTTCCTTCCTTCCTTCCTTCCTTCCTTCCTTCCTGCCTGCCTGCCTGCCTGCCTGCCTGCCTGCCTACCTACTTTGCTGCCTTCCTTCCTTCCTTCCTTCCTGCCTTCCTGCCTTCCTGCCTTCCTTCCACACTTTCTTTTCTTCCCCTTCCCCTTCCCCTTCCCCTTCCCCTTCCCCTTCCCCTTCCCCTTCCCCTTCCCCTTCCCCTTCCCCTTCCCCTTCCCCTTCCCCTTCCCCTTCCCCTTCCCCTTCCCCTTCCCCTTCCCCTTCCCCTTCCCCTTCCCCTTCCCCTTCCCCTTCCCCTTCCCCTTCCCCTTCCCCTTCCCTTCTTTCTCTTTAATTCTTTCTCTTTCTCTTTCATTCTTTCTTCTTTCCATCTTAACAAGAATAATTTGATTTTTGACATTACATAACTGATGTATTGGAGCCCTAAATACACATAGGAAACTCACATATTCTAACAAGCAACCGGTTTAGACCAATGAGATATTGCAACTGAGTAATAAGAAACAGAGTGAATGCCTTTCGTTCCAGCTTTATTTTTTATACTCTTTACAGCTGTTCCACTTATAAACAAGAAGTTCAGTACATAAACAGAGACTAAACATAATAGAATGACAAATTAGTTCCCTCAGAACTGATGATGTTTATTTTTCTTATTAATTTTTATTAGTGTTGAATATTGCATGTTTAATCCGTACTGAAAGAACTATGTAAAGTGGCTGGCCTCAACCATTTATCTGGCAAAAATTGTTCAACATATAGACCCCACAGAAAACCTTAATTTGCTAATAATTCTCAGTGAAAAGGGGAGGAATAGAAGATAAGCAAGTCCTGCTTTAACTTACTGAATTGCAGCTGGAGCAAAACTCTTTCATATTCAAGATAATTGCAGGGAAAACAGTCTATTTCAGTCTTTAAAATCTGATGTCTTCATTTTCCAAATATTTATTTGTACTGCACATGAGAGGCTTTATGAAGGAAAGTGTTCCAAAAGCTGGAGGAGACATTCAGGCTGAACAGTAGTTTACTTATAATTTACAGACTTGTAGTACTTAATATATAATGCAATAATCTATGCTGTGCCATTTGTCATTTGGACTAGGCCACAGATTATAGCTTAGGGCAGTGCATCTGTGCACAGATCAGGCAGGAAATGGCCTAAAATCTTGAACAGCTGAGCATGATGTCTCAGTGTAGTTGCAAAATTCAACCTCTGCTCCAGAGGTCACTGCATGCTTCAGTCATGACAGCCCAAATTGTTAAGCATGTGACTAATATGCATACAGAACACAGGCTGCCTAGTGTCTGCAGCAAGCTTGATGGCTGGTTAGCGGCTAGTCTTAATCTTATGTGACAATCCCGTGTAGGAAGTGCCGGGTGGGTGACTAAATGGAGCATATTGATGTCCCACTGGGTGTAGCCCCTGTTGTTTTGACAAATTCTCCTTAGCATTTATCAATCAGGCCTACAATGGGGAGTGTGCTGAATATCTAATTCAGACATGCTAGTCAGGACTAATAGAGCAAGATAGCATGTTATTCAATTTGTACTTGTTAGTGATGTCCCACTGTCACTGGGCAATTTACCTTCACACTTCACAAATGAAAAGAGAAATTTGCTGGGCTTCAAACACTTACGTGAGTTACAAGCAAAATTTTAATTAGCATGTCATTACAGCAATAATTTATTGCTTCTTTCTAGTGTCCTAGCACCCAGATTGCACTTTTCCTTTTTTTTTTCCTTTAAGGCAAGATGTGCTTTAAAATTTATGGAGCAGGTACTTGAAACAAAAATAAAAACCAGCCCTGCAGCAACTGAAAAAGTACATGGCAAGATACATATCAAAAAACATTATTTTTTTTTTAAGCCTAAAAGAGATTTATACATTTATCACTTAAAGGAACTTTTTGAGCACTCCCCTTTCCAATTATTAAGGGATTCCATAAATGCTGTCATTTAAAAGTCTTATTTTTATGAATTTTATAACTACTTAAAAGATGAATTTTCATGTATTTCCAAATTAAGTATAAAGAAAATTGGGGAAAGACAAGAAAGGATGTATTTCATGTAGAAAATAGTCAATCAAATCCACATATTTATTATAGCTCCATGAACATCAGTAGTGAATTTTCAGTAAACATCCATGCCAACAACTAAAGAAAACCTAATTTTGGTAGATAAAAGATTTGGCAAATAGAGGCAAACTCCTTCTATAATTAAGTCAATGAAAAGAACAGATTAGTCTCTAGAAGTGTTTGGGAAGTTCAGAGCATCCTGTATTGCCATTAAAGTTGAAAAGGGCCTGCTCTGCACTTTGAAGAGCTGTTTCCTGTGGCCCTTGATGATATAGTATTTATTTGTATATCTTGGTCCACATACTTATTTTTCTAAATTGCAACTCAAAATTGATAGAACACAAGGATACTCGGTGCTTTAAGAAAATTAGAGGACAAAATGCAAGCAATCTGCATGAAGCAGAGGGGAGCTCAGGGACATTTTAAATTCCTTGGACAAAAAGCAGTGTGAATTAGTCAGAGTGGATGCCATGCTCTACATTGCAGGATGCAGGGCAGCTCTTCACATGCCAGCTCCCTGCCTCTGTGGCACATTGCTCAGAGTCATGGCCATGCTCTCATGAGCTATCTTGTAGCAGATTCTCTAATAAACTGATGAATAAGCAATTTAAAGAAATGTGAGCAAGCACATCACATGGGGAGGTTTGTAGAGATGACTGCACATGATAAGACACTCTTCCAGATTCTCAGGGAAGCAAAATTAATTTGGTTCCAGGGCATCAGTGATACCAGATATTAAAGGAGAATTTCTTCTTATTATTTTATACAAGCACACTATGGAAATAAATATGAAAACAGAGTATTGGTTAAAAAAAGGGCTTGCAAAATCAGACCTACTGTTTTGTATATAGGAACATGTTAGAGGAAAGTTAATGAATTGAGGAGTTTAAATAGGACCAGGAAATGTAAATTTCTGCTGCTAGAGGTTATGGTATTTCATTGCTTTCAACACTCTGAAAGAAAACAGTGTGATTTCACAAAGAGCTCATAAAATTTAAGGGAAACTTTTGCCCTGAGTTATTTTCATCAGTGACAATTCTTTTTCCCCTTGGCAAATCCTTTCAGAGTAACAATATATTTTGGAGTCTGTTTTGGTCTCATTTAAATTTGTTCAAAGGCAAAATCACTCTATGGAGTCTGACTTAAACTCGTGTGGGAACAGTGGAATTTGACTTACAGATGTTACTCATGGATCAAAATCCTGCGGCTCCAGGACAGGCAGTATGCTGCAGATGGCAGAGATACCAAGCCATTGGTCACGGCTGCTGGAGCAGGAGATGACTCCTACAAGAGACACCTGGAGTCCTGTAAGCAGCAATGAAATGCCAGGAAAGACTTTGTAAAACAGAGAAAAGCCTGGCTGTTTTATTTCCATGCCCTAGTGCTAATTCCACACCAGCTGAGAGGGGAAGAAAGGCAGGCAGACTGCAAAGTGTTGTATTAATATCATCAGTATGGGGAAATCTAAGGCCTTCAGAACCCACAAGAAAGCTATAACCATGGCCACAGCAAAAACTCGGGTGGCTACCACTTTTTGATACTTTGATAGCTTTTTCCTCACTGGCAAGGGTTTTCTCCTGTCTTTTGACATATCCAGACATTTCAGAATGCAACTACTATAAGCAATTTATATGTAGATGTAGTAAAAATTGCAGGTTTTCTTGGGCAATTTTTCCTTTCTTTTTTATTTTTAATTCTACTTACTCTAGAATTAAAAAAAGGAAAACTATCAATATGCTTATAATCGTATTTTCTGTTGTCTTTCCTCTGTCTGCCTCTATTCCCACTCCCAGTGTGTCTGTCGTCCATGGAGTGAGTGCTCTGCTTCTCTGGTCTTCACATGTTTCCCAAAGATTTACTGCTCTAGAAGGCTCACAGACACAACCCTTGCCAAGATGATATTTATTATTATTAGATAGTAATTTATATCTTTTACAGGACGGCATTTTCTTCTGTACTATTCTGTTATTTTTTCTTTTAAATTTTTTTTTTATAGTGGAACACCAAGTTCTAATCCAAGTGTTTAACTTTATGATTATTCTTAAACATGTTCCCTTTTTCCTGTGCATTTAGTTCAAGTGTCATCCTCCTTACTTTGAAACATTTGCACAATTCCAATATATTTTTTTGCTTTTCATTCAAATCTGCATAGAGGTAAGCACAATTTTCCCTGATAGTAGGGAGGGGAGGCAGATTTTCTCTACCTAGGCTACCAGGGTGCTGAAAATTATATCCAGTTGTAATAGATAGCTGTAGATCTCAATAGAGGAAAGATACTTTCTTTTCTTCTGAAAGAATATTTTCACTGAAAGGAGTACTAGGTACTCTGCTTAAGGGAGAGTTCACTGTCAAGAGCTTAAATACTCAAAACACAGTACTTTGAATCCTAGTGTTGTGCATTTGATGAGATAATATTTAAAGCATTAATCACAGAACAAATGAAACCAGTGACTTCTCCAGTGATTCAGCACTGTTAAGGGATAATTTTCTAGCATCTGGAAACATTTCCTGTTTAATTTACTGAAATTGCTGCCCTCTTCCTACACTAGGTACTTGATGCTGTTCTTAGTAGTGCTTGAAATCTAGAAGAAAAGAGACTCAAAACAATTTGCTTTGTTATCTAAGTTAAGAGCAAAAGTTCTGATACAGGATGAGATGTAACTTAAGAGAAGTCATGGGCTACAAGAGGGGAAGACTGTAATTCTACTGACAATGTAATTCATGAAGGTAAAGCCAATCATTATGAATCACTTTCTTGATATGTAGTGTTTCTTCTGATGGATTATATATTACTTGAATAGCATCTATCTTCAGCATTTCTTAGTAAACTTAGTCTAATTCCTTTAATGGCATTCTGCAACTGCAATGTGAATGGTCATCTAGTAGTTTTAGAAGAAATTTATTTAGCTTGTTAAATAAATTAAATCAAAACCCCAAAATTGGGAACCCTGCACTTTTCTTAAACCCCATTTTATTCATGATAGAATTAGAAGATTAGATTTTTCCATATCATCATTAGACGTACTTATACTCCTCGTTAGATTTTCATCTGAATTTATTACTATCCAAAACAATGGACTTGATACTTATGGAGAGCTTTCAGATTTGCTCATATTTTCCAAGTGAAGGTGTGCATCTTTGTCATATCAATTTATGCATACCATGCAGGTATCTTGCATTAAGGAACATCTGAGACCTGAAACTGTAAAACAGAAGGAAAAAAAGGCCAAAATACATAAGTGGTAGGCTTTGGGGAAACATTTATGAAATAATTTTATTAAAACTCTAGGTAACTCCTCATTTTTTTTTCTACACATGTATTTTTCATAGAAAAACCTTAATTTGAAACTGAAAGACATTATTATGAAATTAAATACTAAAACTCTTTGTGTTCTAACAGAATGTGTAACAACAATGAGATGTACAGAAATATGGGTGTTTTTAATCTTCATAAAAATATTCAGAAGTTGGCTATCATTTCATTAGTTTTCACACATTCTTGATAATCTCCTCTCTTTTTATGGGCTTTTGATTGAGTTTAACTACTAAATGAGCTAAAAATGTGGAAAGATTCATCAAGACCAGGATCTATCTAGTCAAGAACTAGCACTAAATTGAATTCAAGGCACTAGGCCTTGAATGTAAAAAGAAAAAAAACACCCCCCCACCCAAAAAAAAATCGAAAACCAAAACACACACACACAAAAAAACAAACAAACAAACAAACAAAAAAACCACAACCACCACTCAATCAAATCAGCAAAAAACCTAAAAAAACTATTGACTTACTTTTTCTTGGTTTTCCCATTTAATATTTTTCCCTCTACCCAGATAAAAAAAAATTCATTTTAACTTCAGGTTAAATCTTACTCTGTAAAAAACTGCTGTCTTTATGACTTCTCAGTTTCTCTTCATGACATCTTAATATCTCAATAATTCCTACACTAAGAGCATTTCTTTATCCTGGGCTCAACTTCTTCAAACCTAGATATTTCTACTGTCTAAAAAAACTGGAGAAAAAAAAAAAAAAAACAAGCAAGGGAAATTGAGGTATTCTGACAATTCTTAAACTGACAAGTCTAGTCACTGAAAATAAAAACAATTTTCTCAATATTAGACTAAGGATATATACCCCAGTCTAGAAAGATGAACCCAGACAAAATATTTCTGCTAAGAACCATGTGGAAAAGAGCTAACAACAACTTTTGTCTTTACTTCCTATATAATATTGTCATTAGAGCATCTATTTCATGTGTTTGTCTTTTAAAATGTGCAAGCATTCGTATGAACAGCAGTCAGAGTCACTCCACATTAGCAGGGACTCTCTCTGTGCTCTGTGGTGATTTCAGAGTGCCCAGTGTGGTGAGGTCTGTTTGCATGGCATCAGGGAGTGCTGGGTGCCCTCAGAGCTGCCCTGCTCAGTGCCTTCCTGCAGGTGTCTGTTCTTGTGTTCAACCCTTCTACCTCTTCTTTTTCCTCTTCTTTCTTTATTCCTAAGTACCTCCCTGCCAAGAGAGGACTTACAGATACTGCAGCTGCTGCGGCTGATTTCCGCAGAAGAGGAGCAAGTGAGCATTAGGCAGCAACAGCATTAAGAACCTCCAAAAAGAAAATACCAGAAAGCATGTATCTTAGTATTTGCATAGAATACCTTTCCAAAGTCTTGTCTCACAGACTTCCTGAACCACTGGTACTGGTTTTGTGTGTGTTTGTTTGTTTGTTTATATAATAAATATATATTATGAAATTAAATACTAATTTGTTTGTTTGTTTATATATAATTTCCTTCACACTTTAATCGACTTTTTAATCAGAAGATATATCTTTTTGTTCATGTCTCATTCTGAATTAAAATTGAATCTGGCCAGAGATCTAGAGGATACCAGAAAAAGCTTCTATAGATACTAGAAGCAAGTGAAAGGCTACCCACTCTGGAAGGAAACCAGAGACCTGGTAACCCTACAAACTTGCAAAGAAAAGGCTGAGGTCCTCAGACATCAGTGCCTCAGACAACAAGTATTCCAGCCATGCCACACAAGTCGAGAAAGGCAAAAGCAGAGACTGGGAGAATGAAGACCCTAAGCCCACTATAGGAGAGGATCACGGCCAAGGTGATCTAAGGGACCTCAGTGTTCACAAGTCCATGGGAACTGATAAAGTTCATGTGTGGGTCCTGAGGGAGTTGGCAAATGAACCTACTAAGTCACTCTGCATCAATTTTTTAAAATCATGGCAATCAGGTGAAGTCCTTGGTGACCACAAAAAGGGAACTATAACCCCCACTTTTAAAAAGATGGATGCAGAAACCCTGTGGAACTACAGACCAGTCAGTCTCTCCTCTGTGCCAGGAAAGGTCACAGAGCAGATTCCCCTGGAAACAATGGTAAGGCACATGGAAAACAGAGGTGGTTGGTGACAACCAACATAGCTTTACTAAGGGCAAACCATGCCTGGCAGGTTTGGTGGTCTTCTATGATAGGGTTAGAGCCTTGGTGGATTTCTCAGTTCACTGCTTTGTGGGGTTGAGAAACAACCACCACGACCTTATAAGAGAAGGGGTGATGGAGAAAAGGGGATTCACATCCTCTTCCAGCTGCATATCTTCTCAAAAGAAAGGAGAGAAAAGCTCCTTGTCAATATCAAGAGAATAAGAAACTTTTTTAAAGTCACCTTTAGAGGGATTTTATTTAGGTACAACTTCACTTAATGCAAACGATAAATAATTAGGGTTTCTACATGGAATCAAACTTTTCTTTCTCAATAGTTCTGGACTCTTGTTTTTTCACTTTATTATTTTATGACTATTTTCCCAATAAGTTTTCATATGATGTGTGAAAAAGGGACCTATGATGCCAGGGCATCATATCTCAGACTGCACATAATTTCATAGTACCACAACAGTGGAAATTCCAGATGCCACATAATTCAGAGATTTTCACCAACACTGTGCTTTACAAAGACACTTCTAGGCAAATCACAGATCATAGGAAACTAAGCTGAAACAATCAAAATGTGAAAAAGAGGGAAGTGAATGTCAAGGTAGATGGAGAATTGAGATATTACAGTAGAATAATTTGCATTTTAAAGTAGACTAAGTTGTGCTGTAGACTAGATAAGATTCATATGTAAGTCTTATTTGAATTAAATCAATTGGCACATCCTTACATTTAAGTAAATAAGCACAAGTAATTACTATGAGTGTTTAGGGATTGGGAATATGATAGAAGCTTTTTGCACTAGTCCATCCTTCATATCTATCTGTGATTTTTGACATAAGGTGTATTGTAATTGTTTGCAATTTTTTTAGAAAGTAAGCATTTGTGAGATTTAGCAGTTCACTGTGATCAAGAACATGTGAATTTTATGTGAAAAAATTATACTCATATATATGAACTGTCTGGCTCAGAGGTACTGCTGGGAATTATATGCATAAATGCCTGTAATAACCTAATCAGTCACCCATAATTTAAGAAGTGATATAGTAGAATGGAAATAAGGTGGGAAGGTATCAGCACAGTCCTTATTTTTCACTGACTTCCTTGAAGAGCTGGGTTAAAGTCTCAAGTATTGATATTTGATTATCTCTGTACAGTTTGATTACCCAGTTTATTTTATATGATTTAAGAATTTATAAAGTTAATGTATACATTTTCTTTGTGCGGAGGCTGAAATCAGAATCTGAAAGTTTCATGGTAGTCACCTTTGAAGAGGAAGGATCAACTTCATTCTAATGCTGAGACTCATGTGAGTCTTCACACATGTAAAATTAGATATTAAATACTTTGCTGTAGTTCTTTCCCAGTAACTATCTCTTCATGATTTGTGAAAAATTAAATACTCCATCTCTTCCTTCAGGAACTCTTTTCCATAATAAAGGTTACATTATTTGATGAGGAACCAGAAATACTCTTATGCAGTCTGTGTCTGTGGTATTCACATGTTACTAAGAGATCCCAAGTGAAACTGAATGGATGGTATTCTCCAGACTATTTATCCCTCTTCTGAACTTGGTTAAGCTTTTCAGCAATCTTCTCAAAGTCTTCCTCAAATCTTTAAGAATAACAGGAGAAAATTACCAAAACAAAAATCCATTTGTGGAAAATGTTAGTCAGGAAAGTATCAGATTCAAGATATAAATTGTTCACAGTCATGACTAGCTCTTTTAATGACTGGAGGGAAGATATGATGAAGGTCTTTCATGGTCAGGTTGTTTCAGTGCTGAGGCTGATACATCAGCAACTGATACCTATTTGCCATGCAGACTAGTAAGTAACTTGGCACTACTGCCCTTTCTCTGACTTTTGTTCTGTGGAAAAAGGAGAGGGAAGAGATATCAATGAATATTTATCCCAGCCTAACAAAGATGTGTTTATCTATTACTGTGATGGAATCCACACACACTTGAGCAGAGACAGGATTTTATAACTGTGATTTCACACCATCAATGTTTGAAGTAAAAGGCATTATAAAAAGGTAAAAAATACATTTCACTATAGCACATTATATTTTTATTGATTTCTGCTTCAATAAAAGAAGCAGAAACTAATTTAGTCTGTATAAATCAAAATTTTTAAAAAGCTCAGTCTCCGTTCTGCCTGTACTCTGCTCCTTGGAACTGTATTGCCAGTGTGATTTCAGTTTGCATTTGTGGTCTCTGTATGCAGAAAGCTTGATCCTTTACAGCTTCTTCCATGAGAGACAGATTTTTATGCATTTGAATTTATTTGAAATGTCCTTAAGGACATGGTAGATGTCTTGTTGAAGAGCCAGGATTGATACTTAAATGTTTGGTCAGAGTTGTGGAACAGTGACTGAAAGCAAAGGAGATGATAACATCACGTGGAACTTCAGGATCATCTCACATACATAACTCAAGATCAAAAGATATCTTGTTATCTCATTTTGTAATTCATACAAATCTACTAAATAGTGGCAATAACTTGCTGTATAATTTTAAAACCACATTTTTTTGAAAATTTGCAGTTCACTCACACATTGATCGTGAATTCAGGGGCTATACAACAACATAAGCAAGGCTGAAATATATTCAAGCTTACTGCTATTGAGAAGTCACTCGATGTACAATTTCTTTAAAACAAACAAAAAAAAAACCACTTCTAAAGAAAGGACGTAATATCCAGGCCTTCATGGTTTGTAATTTTAAAACTATTAAATACCTTTACTTATTTTTCTCTCTTTACTCATCTCTCTGTTTGTTTCTTGTTTAAAATATGTCTGGGCTGTCTGCCTGAGCTTCTTTCAAAATTCAGTGTATGGGTATATCTTTGATTTTAAAATTGTAGAGAACGTTCTTTGTTTTGCTACTTTTGTATTAATAAAAATACTTTTTTGTGTTTTTCTTAAAGTGTAGCCTGTACATCTGCGGTGCAAATGTGAATGATGAAATAAAGGCAATTTTCTTCTAGTGCATGCCTTTTCCTAAAAAAAATCCCAAAACAAAACAAAACAAACCCCTCCCCCACAAAAAAACCCCACCCAACTCTTTACAAGATACAAGACAAATGACACAAAAGTGAAAGGGCGCTGATACAAACTGGATAGGCTTACAACATAATTGAATTAAGTCCTGTGTGCCACATATGATCACAAAGCAGGGCCATGTCTTGAGCACTCTGAATGTAGGGAGGCTGCCAGTCAATAAAAAGACCCTTTAAACTGTTTAAATGCATCATGAGCATGTGCAGAACACTCCTAGCTAACAGGTGGCTGAATAAAACTCAGCTGGTGTTGCACAGGGCTATAGCATTGACCTTCTTTAGGATAATTTCAGGCCTCTTAAAAAAAAAAAAAAAAACAACAAAAAAAACAACTGTTACTGTACTTGGTGTAGTGGAAACAATTTAAGGATGAATAATTTCTTTTAGCCCCTTGAGGCACCGGTGGCTCGCTCTCGCTCTCCGCTCTCTCTCCCTTTCTGTGTCTCTCAAGTGAATTAACATAAAGGAACAGTGACAACAGCAAGCTGAAAAGCGTAGCTGGTGGGAGGATTAAGTATATCATTGAAAGGAATTATGTTGTAAATGACTGGGAGGGGTAGGGGCTTCTGTTCCTTGGTCCCATCTGGTCTTTAAAGAATACCTTGTTGTAATTACCCCCAGATGGCTTTGTGCTACACTGGGTCTGGACAGCCAGGTGCCACTGTACCCTGCTGGGTGTGATATTCATTGCTACATGCAGTGACAAAAATGGACTTCATTGCAACCTAATTTCTTCCAGGGTATTACACAAATATGGAATGAATGTAGCCTATCAAACAAGAGCTTAGTGTGCCAGGAGCTGAAACTGTCAAATGTAAGACAAGACTGCCTTGTTGTTTCACTTTTAAGAATTGTCTTGAAATGTGGGAATATCAACAATTTACAGGATTTGTCTGCTAATAAATATATATTATATCATGTTATCTATTTTTCCAGAAGCTGAAATGCTCAAATTACCCTAAGGCAATTGCTGGAAATGGTAGAATAACAAACGCCTCTTACAAAGTCAGTTTTTCTACAAGATTTGCTGTAGGCTAAGTTTGGGCCAAATCCTGAAAGATGTCAGTGCAGAAGACTCTTTCTCCTCACTCTCAGCCTCAGGCCTGTGCTTCCACCCCAGATAAAAAAATTTCTGCTTTCTTTCATCCCTTTTTATTGACATTGCTTCCTTTATCTCATGTAGTTCCTGGCAATTTTACTTCCAAAATGTTACCAGTCTTATATTTTCAAATCCTCCTCAAAAAAGGAGCTATGAAGCTGTTCTAAAAAAATCATTATTACTAAGCAAAATGATACCTTTTACCACAAAAGGGAAAACAGAAAAGAGGTTTGAGGAAAAATAAAAATATAGGATTCAAAATCATGTCTTGCTGTGAGACAGCTAACTGTATTTTGAAAAGCGAGCGGTCAGTACTTCTTTCCCCACTGAAAATGCACCAAGATTCCACAAAGAGTAAACCTCTTCCCAGCTCATCTGCTTTCCTGCTCTGCCACACACCTGCCCACATCGCCCGTGTCTGTAAGCCCGTGTATGCAGCTTCTTCATCGTGTTTTGTACGGCTCACGCACAATTCCCTATTCTCCAGCTACACTGCCAGTGGCACCGCTGAATGACCAAGGTGTGGAATGGCTCTCCCTGCAATGCTTGGTCACCACAATGCCAACAATAGCTCCAGCTTTTTTTCTGAGGTCTGAAGGGAGTGAAATGGTGATTGCCCGCTTCTTGCGTCTCTATTTAGCCTAACAATGCCAAGATTGTCTTTCCCCAGCCTTTCTGTACTTTGCACCGCGTTGCGTAATCAGAGGAGATGTAACTGCGTGGCAGCTGGTTTTCCACTGCCAGTTACATACGTGCTCAACAGATATTAGCAACTCGTGAAAAAGACGCTCTTTACGTCCTTAATCTACCTGTGAAAATGTGTAAACAGAGTCATGACTGAGTCACTGCTCTGCTTCACTACTTTCATCTGATTAGTAATGTAATTCTGAGAGAAGTGCCTGGTTGCTTTTTGTCCTAACACTCTTTTATTCTGCCCAGACAATGCACGTTTTAAAACAGTAATATTTTCTGAGAAGGAAAAAGAGTCTTAAAGTACAGAAAAATCAAACTTTCAAAAAATAATGACATAGTAGTTTGGGGCTTTTAAAATTGTATCCAATTAAAACCTACATCAAAATATGACTACACTACTTTAAATCACCAGCTAAATTTTTAAGTCTGGGGATTATTAGCAGATAATTATGATCTCCCATTTTGTAATTCAGCCTTCTGGTTTTTACAGGGAACTTTTGATTTTACTAATTGCTAGTTACTCAGACATCAAATCAGTCATATCAAAAACAAAATTTCTCTTCAAGGTAAAATAGATTTTTCACCCATTCTCTGTGACTTCGACAATGTAATTTTATGAAATGTCCCTGATCAGGTCTTATTCACCTTTTCCAGGAAGTTCAAATTCATCTATAAAACCTCAATGTCATCTTCCATCACCATTAAGAATACTTTCAAAAGTAATAAAAGTGTTGTCCCAGAAACAAGTGCATTAGTCAATCCAATCCTTTACTATGAAAAATGATGGGACAAATTTTGACATTAGAGACAAGGTCAGACTTATGCTGACTTAGTACTGTGTAGTGGCAGGTTTCTACATGTTGATCAAGAGAGTAAGATATGTTCTCTCTTTCTCAGTCCCTCCTCCCCGTCTCTCTTTCTTCTGCTTCTTTGTGTTTGCAAATATATTTATGTAACTGAGGGAGAAAACCCCAAATATTAGGCAACTATAATCATAATATCCACCCTGTTAAAATTATCAAAATTATAGTTTGTGTGTTTTTCAAAAGCTAAGGCACATCTAAGAAATGTGTCAGTTTATTTTTTTATGAGAAAGTGATGTATGTGCCTTAAATTAATGAAAATGAGCGACATGAAAGTCAGATATGGTTTTGAAAATTAATTCTGGTCCACATAAACTTCATTATGTGCATGATTTCCAATATATGAATATAACTTAGTTACACAGAAAGGAGGGAAATATCAGTTCTGGATTTGAAAGTGTTATATTATTCTGTAATTGGAGTTACTAATTGAAAGAATGAAGTTCCTAAATCCTCTATTCTGCCATCAGTGAGATCCAATCAAAAATAATAGTTGTCTGAAGTTTGCATATGAAATACAAGGTCCAGTTTCAACTTAAACTTTGCTTTGCCACCGCTGCCAGCTCCATATTTCAGGTGTCTCCCATAAAAACAAAACCCTTGACAAGAGGGTTGACAGACTTTGACTTTGACAGACTGCAAACCTCTCATTTCTCAGCTTCTGCCTTCAAACATACTTCTCCTAGTAAAGAAATCTGATGAAATATTAGAGCTTCATGTCCCACTGTAGAAACTGTGTGTAATTGAAAAAAAAAAAAAAAAGAAAAAACTCCCAGTGCATTATTAAAAGTATTTTGTTCCTCTACCTTCTTGACATTTGGGCTGGAAAGACCTGGTAGCAAAACTGGTGACTCCTCTGGCTTGTATTTTGTGAAATTAATTATAAATAAAGAAATTAAAGAAATATTGGCAGTACAATTTTAATGTGTATGATTTAATGACATCTGTCAACCTAACTTTTAAGCTTCACTTAGCATTAGTCTTAAGTGATTATATATTTCTAAGCAAAGTTTACAGGCTATGATTAATGATTATCTTCTGACTGTAGAACATTAATGCAGTCCCTCAAGTAGATATGTTCATCCAGAGGACTGAATGTTTACAGGCAAAGTAGAATCACAGAGCACAGGAGATGACATATTTATTGATGAATGCACTGTTTTGTCAATAACACTGAAGTGAAGCTGTGTCATATTGAACCAGAAAGATCTTGTGTAGTGAGTTTGCAGAATTTGCGGTCTTGTTTTTGTTTTGTTTTGTGGTGTTTCATATTTGAGAAAACAAAAATTATTCTGGAGGTAGGCACTAGTGACAATTTTTGTTGAGCATTTCTCAGTCTTCTGGGTGTTTGTGCTAACCAGGTTATGATCCTGATTTGTGACCTACCATTACAGGATGCATACTCAGAGTCAGTATGGCTTTAGTGTTGTGCATTACCTTTAAAGTTGCATGGAGGTTCTGCATGCACCCAAGCAGAAACTGAACATGATAATCAACTTGCTGTCACTTACTGAAAACAAACAAAACATTCCTGTCACCCTTCTGCATTTTGGACAAGACTGAGAAATTCCTGAGAAACCTCTTCTTTTCAGCCCCAAATGGAGAAATTAAAGTGGCCTAGGTGAAAATACATAAGACATGATAATAGGGAAGAAAAAAGCATGTAACACCCAGAATTGTATATGAACACACATACACTTATACACAGAGAAGAATTGTGAGTCACATGAGAATACAATGCCACAAACTTGGCTGAAAAATAGTATCTGTAATCTCTTACTTCACTGATGTTGTATGGAAGAAGCTACTTTTCTTTGCTGAGTTATATGGCATCTGAAAAGTATCTTTCTCTTTTTGTGAGAGTTTTAGGGTAAATCAATATTTATTGGAAATAATTTTTTGTAACAAGGTCTGCTCTTAGTTCTCAGATTGGTCATCTTGAGTCACAGTATAGCATTGCTATGAAGTTTTAAGAGTGACAGCAGAAATTGAAAACCACCTCTGACAAAACAGTATGGCTTTAATGAGAAAAATGTGATCCGTTTCCAAGCTGGTGAGTGGAGTGTAAATTTTCAGTATTTGCTAAGCTGAAAGCCTTATAGTTTCATGGTTGGAATTTACAGGTAATCAAAAATGGCTACATCCTAGTGTTTGGGATCTTCCACTCAAATTTCAGCTTTCAAACTGTCTTAAAATCAAGGCAGACCCCAAATCTCTAAAAGCTGAACCCTCTTCTGCACATGGACATATCTTTTTAATTACTATTAGCCTGGATCCCTAGTCTTTACAGAGATTTAGGGGCCTTTATGGGATGGAGCCTTGCAGTGTGCTGTAGTTACCACAGGCAGAGCCACAGCAGGAAACATGCAGGTGGTGTGAAGCTCTGCTGACCCTGCCAGGAAACCAGCAGGGTCCTGCACTGCCAGTGTCACGGTGCTTTAAAGGTGGCAGGGCTGCTGTCACCAACTCCCTGTTCGTGGAGAGGGAAGCAGCAGCCAGGCTTGGGCTGGAGTGTGAGTGTGGGAGCTGAGCCGAGGCTGAGAGAGAGGGTGAGGATGTGAGCAGCAGGGTGCTGTGGGGTGTGAAACAGAGAGGGTGCAAGGACGACCCAGCAGCGAGATTCCTGGGAAGGCAGGAGGTGGCAAACACTGGCAGGGGCCTTCCCTTCTGCACAGCCACCTTCCTCTGCCTCCAGTCCTCATCAACCCTTCGTCTCGTTGTTGTATGCTGTGCATTTTAGACATCATCTAACTCTAAATTCAGGTGACCCTTCTTGATTTCAGTGAGAAGACACCTCCCTCTGATGACATTTGGGACCATGTGTTTATGTACTGTGACTTTCATATTTTCTTTACATTTTCCTTTTTTGATAAAAAACATTTAAATTTTCACTTATGTGATAGAAATGTAGTAGCCCTCTTCTGAAAGTTATGTACTAAATTAACTTTTCCTTTTTTTTTCTTTTTTAATATAATATTTCTCCTCCAGGCCTCAATTCTAAAGTGAATCAGAGTAAGAGGTTACTCTGCCTCTTTGGACTTTGACTACAAATCAAAGGTGAGACTCTTCTGAGTATATGATAAGGGTTGCAACTTAAAAAAACATTTTTTCTAGGGAGTAAGAGAAAAACCTTATTGTTTGTAGATATAATGAGTACTCCATGTAACTCTTAATACATTACTGCAGTTAGTAGGTTATTCAGTAAAAATCTTGTGAGGAATGAGGATGTTCGTCATTTTCTGCTTCTCACTATTTGCAGTTATGTAGTGAACAATACAGTTCTAAAGCAGCATCTTGAAAATGGAGTGTGTTACATAGATATTGTGTAGAAATCTACAACCACAGTATCAGGTATGTCATGGCAGTCACTCCTTTCTTTAATATCTAAATTAAACAATACATTTTTTATAAGCTAACTTATACTTTAAGTAAAGAATAAATAGTTTAGAAGGCCCAGATAGAAGATTAAAATATATTTGTGACCAAGAGAATACCGCTATTGCTAACAGATATTTAATACGGAAACCAGTAATTTTTTTTTTTCATATGTGAAAACTGATTTTACTTTTGAAGAAGGAACTGAAAGATGAGACAAAAAATGAAGTTCTCAGTATAAAGAATTTTTTAACAAAGAAGCAAAAGAAAATCTTCTGTTAGGTAAACTTGGAATATTGTGTGATCTACTACTAGTGGAAAACTTAATAAAAGATCTGATTATATTTTTATGCATGCAGGCTTAGATACTCCTACATGAGAATTTACACATTTCTACAATTCAACACAGAAAATTTCAGTGAAATTTTCATTTTGTCTCCATGTTGGGGAGATACCATTCAGAAGTTGTTTTCCCTGCTGTTGTCTACATTCTACTATATGTCCAATCACGGACAAAAAAAGGGGGATGTTTTAAAGAGCAATAGAATGAAAAAATTTGTATTTTATTTCATATACTGATACCCCACCATCTGCTATCTTATTATCTTATTAGTCCTTCAGGTCACACAACTCTCTTAGGCAATAAATATCAATATATGTAGAAAAATATTCAATTTATGGCTTGCAAAGGTAGAGTAGACAAAGTACAGCTAAAAATATACAAATTAATTTTCAATATTTTATCCTCAGCTATTTTGAGTGAGGAGTTTGTACAGACATATGAAGGGCAGGGACACATATAAACAAAATCTTGTAGATAGATGGCAATTCCAATCTATTTATGGCGACAGTCAGACCATGTCTTCACTCAAACCTCTTCTCATCAGACATGATTGCAACCACAGCACTCTACAATTGTAAAGACAAGGGGATATTATTCTCTGGCATTTCATTCTTCTCTATTTTTTAATTTTATTTCACCTCATACTTAATCCTTCAAATGCAAAACCCTAATAACTTGTCAATTGTATTTTACAGCATAACAAAATTGCAAATTATATTGAGAAGGGCTAGCAAAGCATGTTGCCCATCTATTCTGTAATCAAATATGTCCCTGGGTCTAACCAGCAAGAGGACTGACAATGCTTGTGCACATCTTTACATGATATTCTCAGCGTCAGCTGAACCAAGCAAAAGACTATGTGGAGCTTCACTCCTCTGAGGCCTGCTGCAGTATTGATTCTTTATTAAGGTACTCAGTAGCAAAAAGAAATTCAGCATGATTATTCAAATATGCTCCTGCAAACACTATGAAATACCATTTGCTTGACAATACCTTCTCAGGCAAATTTTAATGCACACTTCAGAAAATAGTTCAGAAATAATTTTGAGGCAGATAATTTTCTTAAGAGTCAAAATAGTCATATTCTTGTTGAACAGCACTACAAATCATTGAAAATTTCTTATTCAGCTTCTCCTTGGATATTGATTATTTTCTATCTAACAGGAAAGAAAGAAAATGCAATTACAGCAGCACCGTTCATGCTGCTACTACACGTACAGGTCTATCAGGTTTTCCAGTATTAACCCCTATTGTCACAGGTTTCTAAAATCAGCAGTAGTCTGGCACCCATGAGCTCAGCTCTACCTCAGTGTCTGAATCTTAACCAGGATTATATATTTAAAATGCTTGGGGCCATACTCTGTTCATAACTATCCTCCTATAAATCTGAACTCATACCACAGTAGCTGAGCACAGTCTTTCCATTCCATACACTTTTTGCCATTTTATAGGAACGATCCTGTTAAAAATTATACATGAAATTGTCACTTCTAGTCTCCTAATACAGATTTAGTAATCTGGATATTTCAGAGAGGAAGAGTATTACAATGCCCCCCTTATTATCATAATGATTGATTATGGGTATACCCAATAGGGTAAACACCATGCACTTCAAAAATGTCTTGAGAATTATCATGCCTCTAAGTACATCAGAGGAGTTTTTATGATTAAAAAAAATTGATATGCATTTCATACTGCATCATCATATAGAAAAGAGCTGAGTTCTCCAGATCACCATTTCTTTATCTGCCAGATAATTGCTCAAATGACAGTGAAGGGCTAGCTCTTGTGCAGAGGCACTGATAATATATGAAGCGGATGGAACATTAGCAGCATATGGTATGGTTTCAGAGGAGGTGTATTTAGTTTCATTTTTCCAATTAGGAAATTATATTTTGAGGTCTAGAAACCCCCATTTTAGATAATATTACAGTCCTAGGTAAACTGCCTAGAGAAAGCCTTTTCAATACTATGTGTGACAAAGCTGAACTGACTGTTGGATTCCTTACTCAGTTATGTTACATTTTTTCTGACTATGAAAGTCAGAAATTATAGCCAAATTATGGTAAAAATTTCTGACTGTGATTTTTTTCTGAGTGTAAAAAGTAAAATTTTAAATTAGCTTTGTGCTGCTTAAAAAGTAGAGGATCAAGTTACATCTATTTGTTTCAGATCACTTTGAATCAGGATCTAAACCTGGAGGATAACACTTTAAAAGTTATTTAGTTTTGCTTTAGTTATAATTTAAGTGCACAGAAAATTAAACTGACTTTCATAAAAGTTTAACTGGCTCTTGACTTAGTAATTTTTAGGGCTTTGAGAAGGAAATCAGTGGGAGAAAAAACCATTTGTCTATACCATATTATCAGATAACATACTTTAGATTTTGCTATCCTGCTTCACTTAAATATCAGAAATAATGAGAAATTAATCCTAATAAGAGGTTCACTATTTTGAGGCTTTACAAATGGGTTTATGTATTATTTTTAAATTAAATTCCAGAAAATTATCTTGGAAACTTTCTGAGGATCAGCCATGATTACACAGAAAAAATAGAGGCAGGACTGAAATGAAGAGCAGATGTAAGAGTCATTAGCTTGGAAAAACCTCAGTGCACACTTCAGAAATGGCACCTCTGCTGAAAACAGTTCTACAATACATCATTGCACAAACTGGAAAAGAAAAGCAACTCACAGACAACTTCTGAGAGCTAATGCAGCCAGATGTTTCAGTCTAATTTTGTTGAATTAAGGAAAGAAAAAGCAGACTTTATGACAGCCATTAATAAAATCTATTGCCATAGAAATGAATCACAAGTGAGATTTGAAATATCGCCTATTTGCAAATTACATGTGTATTATTCAAAGCATTTAAAGCATATTAAGTGACCTATAAGGACCTATTTTTTCCTTCCTGTCCTCTCAGGTACAGGTTTGAAATTAGCATCGGAGGGCTCATTTTAAAGTAATACATATGATAATACTCCTTTCACTGATATTAATGCCACTATGAAAAGGATTCAGTTAAGAGTGGGTTAACCACAGTTAGTGGGTTAAAGTGTACAGAGAATGGGCTAAAGTGTACTGAACCAAGTTTATTGAGAGAGACACGACAGTGCTGTGTCTTGTGGAGTACAGTGTTGTGGAGGGATGTTGCTGTCTCTCTAGGTGATAGAGGAGTCGGTGACAAAATGAGGTAGTGACCCACTCAGAGATGTCTAACATATGCTGGCACAGATGCTACCAGACGTCTCCCACAGGGAAGGAGACAGGGAGTGATTATTGAATATTAGGGAAATTTGTACCAGAGAGGATTAAAGCTTCTTTCTTTTCTTTTCCTGTTTTGGGGGAGGGGACGAGGAAGGAGAGGGATCATTTCACTGCCCTGCTCTAGTGAAGAACAAAAGATAAGCAGCTGAAGTTCAACTTCATGATCTGCCCCCCTCTTGATATATGTAAAGCCACATGTTCAAGCAACAGTAGATTAATGTAGAGATCTTTCATCTCTGGAGATAAGAGTTTAAATCTAGGTCAGATCCCATTCTGAGATGAAATAGTAAAATGCCCATGCTATTTTTTGTTCTAAAAGAGAATAAAATACTTCTCTTCCATATTTTGCATTTTATTTGGAAATTAGATGATTTCAGCCATTTAAAAGTTCATGTAGATGTTAAATGAATATATTATTAGTGAATCTGTTGGACATCTGATTTTTTTCTGTTGCCCCAACTAATTGGGTGCATAAAGCAAGTTCAGCATACAGATACACAGAGACTAAAAGAACAAAGGAACAATGGGCCAAATTTTGACTGAGTGAAATTATCTATAGGGGAAATGCTGATAGCTCAGAGCAGAACCAAATATAAGTATAAATAATAATAGAAAAATGCATGCCTTAGTTTTGTGACATATTGTGAAGTACATACACCAAGATTAACAGAATACATGACTGAATTTATTAGAGTGGGTCAGAATATAATGCAACCTTCTGTATTAAAGATTTTCATTGGTTAAAATTATTGAAATGGATAAAAATGAATAATAAATATGACGTTCTACATATTGAGCTATGAATTTTACCAAAGTAGAAGCAAATTTGACAATCTTCCTTTTACTGATTTATCTTTCCGATTATGATATTTCCTAGTAATGTCTGTGCACACAAATGAAGTTTCTCCAAATATAATTAAGTATTTCATGGAGCTTTCCTTTTCTCCTTGTAGTTTGTGGCCTTTAAGAGATATGGACATAGTAAGAGGCAAAAGAGGATGCCAGGCTAAACCTCTCTATCTGCCTGGTGTATCCAGAGGACAGACACCTGCTCAGTGGGAAGGAAGAGTGCTACCAGCTGCACTTTCCCCATTAAATTTTTGAAAACTTTTTTCCCAAGAGAACAAGGAGTGAGCAGGTATCTACAGAAAGATTTCATTTTCAGACCTGTAATTTCAAAACTGATGTTAAAGAAAGGGTTTACCTATAGAAATTCTATCTAAAAGTTGCACACCAGTGTTTGGATTTATAATCTGTATTCATGCATACAGTTCCTATGTTGTAACAAATCTTCCTGAGGTGACCAACAGTTTCATGACTGAGAACTACTTGACATGCAGACATTATTTTTTCCAGGAAAATAATCTTTAAGAAAGAAATTTTTATAAGAGGACTGGACTGAACTATGCTAACATCTCATTAGCTCATGTCTCTCCATGCTTTATCTTTCAGACCAATATTTCACTTATGAATTCCTCTCAAGTGTAAATTTCCATGAAAATGTATTTTTCTGAAAAGAAACTTCAGCACTGGGACCAATCAAGTTGTTTATAATGCCAAATGTAGACCTCATCTACATGTCATGTTCTGCCTGTGTATGGTCCAGGCCATTAGCTGTATGTGCTATAGTTATAGATCCTAAAAATAGATTTTTCAAGTGTTCCTTAAAGAGGAAAATATTGTTTCATTTTATCCCTTAAAAACCTTGTCTTGATAAGCAACAAACTCTTGCAACAGAACATAATGACAATGTAAGTTTGTAAAAATTATTTTTGGGCCTACACACGGAATTACTGTACTTATGTTCATGCATGTCTCACAAGCATGACACCAACGAAAAAAAAACCCTTGGACATACTAACAGATTTCTTGCCTTTTTTTTTTGTACTTTAGAAGTGTCACCTTCTATCTCTAGTGTACTTCAAGTGCCCCAGCTATAGCAGTCTGCACCATGTGACTGCTCGTCTTCTGAATCTCTGACTCTTCTGAATCTTCTGAGCTCTTTGGTGCTTTCAGACAGCAAATAGATGCCAGGCACAAAGATATTTCCAAAGAAAAAAATTTCTGAACACAATTCAGACAAACTGTTGCCCTGTTAGTATTTACATCTTTGCTGAAATATTTTCAGGGAAACTAATATGATAGTTTTTTTAGTTCTGTGAAAAAATGAAGTGCATTTTAGTTAAAATTTCAATGCCTTCTGTGAAGATTATTGCCAATAATGATTAATGTGCTTCTGGAGGTATTTATGGTGCTGCAAACATAGTTTTGCTCCTAGAAGTTTAAAAAAATGAGGATTAGACTTTTTGCACCTTAGTTCAGAAATCTGGATGGATAAATCATTTTTGCATGACTAAAGCAAGAAACATTGACTGCTTAATTGTACATGAAAGTAAAAAATACTTGAATAAAATGAATGAGGATCTGCCTGAAGACAGTGGCTAAAACTCAGGAGTACATATACTCATTTTCTTAAAGTGAGCTTTCAAAAATGAACCTCTTTATTGTCCTAGTTTTATTTATATCATTCCAGGTTTTATAACATTTTCTCTAGTAGAAGGGAATGTAATAATGCAAGACTAATTCAAAGAGATAAGTTGATGGGGGTTGTGAGATGGTTTGGCACACAGCATAAAAATGGATGCAAGAAAATATCATGCAGCTAAATCAGTGCCAGAAAATGATGCCATCTAAGGAGTGAAAGCCACATAGTCAGCTACATAACAGTGTGACTTTGATATAACCCTACAGGCAGTTCTACACCCGCAAGCAGTCAGCACTGCACACAGCCACATTGCTGGCAGTGAATCCACACAAAGGACTAGCCACAGGCCATGATGCCATTGCAGGAGGAATATATATTTCAACATTTGACATCTTGCTCTAACAGCTGCCAAGTTTGGCTGTAGCTATTGACCTGATTGCTCAAGGACAGAGAGAAAGAAGAAAAGAAGCAATATAGGCAAGTGATAGGCAGAGATTTAAAGATCAGAAGCCTATGTGTAGATATATGAACAGACACACTGCCCATAGGTGTGGAAGATCATTTTCTGGGAAATAAAAACTGTATAATTATACAAACAAATAAAATTACATTTAAAGATATTTAACATAGTGGAGATGAATGAAAGAAAATTTTTAAAAAGTACTTGGCCATTTGTTGTATTCTACAAGTTTTCAATGTGACATGCTTAAGGATATTATCAAATGAGATTCTGTATTTGAAAAATTTCGAAGAGGAAAATCATGCACACACGACTGATGAGAAGCTTGCACCATTTCACTGCCAAAATCTGTTCAGTTTAAAAGGTAAAGAATTAAAAGCTGCTAATTTCCAGTGGGGCTTCCCACATCTTACAATCAGAACCTCTGATTTATCATAACCTTCACTGATATTGTCCCTGTTCACAACTTTCTTTTTCCCTCTCTTCTGCCGTTGTGCTCAGCAATGAAATCTCCATGGCAAGGACAGTCATTTACTCCAGGGCAGATTTATCAGGAAAGCTAATGGGGTTGTCATGTCCCCTTAAATACCCATTAACGCTTCCCCCTGTGATGCGAATTACGTGTCACAACAAAAGCGTACCCGAACAGGTCCACTTTGCCGCTGCCAGCCCACTGAAGCAAAATGCAGTTTGTTAGGTTTTTGGGTTCAGTTATTAATGAAACTATTCGTTTTTCTTTGAGAGTAAACACAAGTATTTTATTTGCTATTTATTTGTAAAACCAATTATTGGAATAGGGTTACCACTCCTATCCTAAGGGCACAGAGGAGAAAAAAACCTCATATATTCTTTATTTCCTTTTGGAAGCCAGGCTGTGTATCTCCCCAGTGATAGATGCTCTAGTGTTTTGTGGTCTACAGCTGAACTGTAGAGCTAAGAAGGTGTTATAAATGGAAACTGTGAATGCTTTAGATGAAAGATAAGGACTGAAGCTATTAATTCTCTGTTCTTGATACTACCTCTGTCCCAATTATTCTGATATTTTTCTTAATAACAGAAATAAGTAGTTATTTCTCTAATACAATTCAGTTCTAGTTCTAAAACTGAAGGAGAGAAAGGTTTAGGAAACTATTTTAATACTATACACCTCAAAATATTTTTAAATATGTAGGGTTTTTTCCTTTAATATTTCCTTGAAAGGCCTTTTGAAAAAAAATATATATATTCTGAAAAAGATATTCCTTTTGCACTTAAGAGGTGAATTTATGCACTTGGCTCTACATTTTAAAGATTTTTTTACGATTATTTGAACTGTGAAAAGTGGTAGGTAGAAATCTGTGTTCATGTGTCCCAATGCCTTGTGCAATTCTTATGAGTTCTGTGTGTTCTGGTGAATTACTTTATGAAAAGTAATTACTGACTTTCCAGATGAGTCACACTTTGACAGCTACTTTGAAAATGCATTCTCTCCAATTTGGGTAAAGCAAACGGGCAAACAATGAATAGCATGGGAAATGTACAAATAGCTATAGCAATTCAGCATCACAAGTCACTTGTGAAATCTGCAATATGTGAGGAGATTAGTAAGCGAATATAAGAACAATTCAGTACAAAAGGCAGCCTGAAGTTGCAAAGGTAACCTGCAAGAAATGTTGATTTGTTTATTTCTCCTGAAACCTGTATCAAGGTTATTTGTTTGTTTGTTTGCTTGTTTGTTTACTTGTCCCTTTTGAGGGCATGATTTCTTTCTCTTTTATGATTCTTTAAGATATAGTGAACATGAAGCTTGTTGCATATTTGTTTTCACTTTGTTGAAGGGAGAGGAGGGTGCAGACAGAATTTGCCAGAAATTGAGGAGAAGATTTTGTGAAGGGAGAAGGATACTTTTTCATTTCATTCTTTAAATAGTATTTAATTTGACCAGAAAGACCTACCTAAAATCTTCTTCCTTTCTTTACATTCATCTTCAGTTTTGCAATTTTCTTCCCAAGCTTTGTTCGCAGAAAGATTTTTATTGATGTCCCCTTCAAATGCTATTACCCATGGCTGTTCAGTGGTGAGAGGAGTTTGACAGGATGCTTGGCACAGATACAGCACAAACCAGTGCAAATTCATCCAGCCAAATGGTATGGGATTTATTCAGTGTAGGAAAAAAAAATTACATGTTGACTCCAGATATTTCTTGGTGGAACTCAACCATTTCTTTATCTTGGTAGAGCTTTTCTCATTTTATTATAGGGTAGACCAATAATGTCAGAAACATGGTCTTGCAACCAATATCCAGACTGATACAATTAGGTAATGGCAAGGATGCAACTGAAGCATAAGTGATGCAAAACCAGCCAAGAGTCCTTGAGTAAACTAAGGAAATCATCACTGTTTCCTTTCCCAATGATATGTCATTCTGTTCCATCCTTTCATTGTACCTAAATCTCACATCCAGTGATTGGCAGGAGGGACTAAACACTATCTTTTTTAAGATGCTTTGACCGTACATCTTCGTCCTTTCATCTGCCCAGCCTGAGGCTTTCATCTGCATGCTCTAGTGAAGCACACTGGGTCTACTGTCAATTAGAAAATTGAATTTTGCCATCCTCGTAGACAGACACATAATGCACCAGTGTTTAGTGCTTCTGCCATGTGGATTCATGCCAGACGAGGAGCTGGTTCTAGAGGTACAGCAAGACACCAGTTCTTGAGTGTTTGGTTTTTAAATATTGGATTTTGTTTGCATGTTCCTAGTAGTAGAGGCCAACATTCTGCTGGCTACACACTGTCAGTTGCTTGAGTTTCTTGGATTAGAATAAAACAAACATCATGATTCATTTACTGAAGCTGTAGGAAAAATGCTTCCAAGAAGTGAAAGATTAAAGCTGGAGTGATTTCTCTTCCTCTTTTACAGGTGTGATGGTGAAGGTGAACTGTGATGTGCTTAGAAGAGGTAAATAGGAATGCAGTACCAACATACAGATAGGCAATTGTAGTAATATATAGTAGATGAGGCAAACAGTAAGCACAAAGAACTGACACCAATTTAAAAATACATACATGAGTGAGTGACACACCATATTGTCTTTATCCAGTGTATGAAATAAAATATTTCACTTTTCCTGCATTGAATCTTTCTATCTTTACTTTGATGAAGCACTCTCTGAGGTCAATGACTATTCCAAGAGAAAAAAAACTCCAAAATAGTGTCTACATTTGCTTGGCAGAAGTTAAAAATTTATGTTCACGTGGTAGGTTTAGTCAATGCATAGTGGGCTGATTCTGATTTCAAGTGAACACAAATTAAAACTGACTGTCCTGAAATGAGTGGATCTGCTGAGAAGTGAAACTCCTGTCAAATTACAGTAAAACCTATGGATGCATTTTTAACCAGGTGAATTTCCTCTTTTTTATTCTGAAGCGTGGAAGAATAGACACTGAGAGCCACCCGGAAAGTATTATGTGAGGTGGGAAAGACTAGGATCAATTGAGTTATAGGAGCAGAAGTTGATCTCTATGCCATTAAACAGTGCCTAAGAATACTCACAGGCACAGGAATCCAGCAGTACCTGTGCTAGCAGTGTGTAGCAAAGGTCCCTCCTATGACCTAAGGCAAACAATTCACTGATAGAGAAACAATGGCCACACTTTCCCAGAAGACAGTATGGATGGTACCTTAATAGTCTGGTGAACAGGAGGATTGAACCTTTTTGCTATTCCACATCAGCTGGTATTAGTTTCAGAAAAAGTTTCTGGATGTTTTTAAGCTAATAGTGTAGCTGTATCCTTCTTTGTCGAACACGTCTAGCCAATATATTTTATGCCTTTATGAAGATTTCAGACATTTTTACAAAAGAAAGAAATAGTCATTAATAAATTTGCACATACCATGTAGAAAATATTTACCACAAAGAGAAACTCTTAACATAATCTTTCAAACAATGAGATTTAGTCTTAGTAGTTGCCTCTTCCTTCAGAGCCTGATGTTGTCTGTTTGAATTATTGCTTTCTTTTTCTCCTAAAAGTTTGTTGGAAAGTGCAAGACTGGTGCTCCTTTTCCACCCAGATGACTCTTGATTTGCTAGGAAGAACTCATACCTCTGCATCTCAGAAAGAGAGAACCAAATGGGAGTCACAGGGATTTTTGGCTTAGTCTTCTGAATGATTGGTTATTTAGTCCCACCTCACAGGCAGAAGACATGACACTGTCCTGTCTGAAGTAGGAGGCAGAGTTTGGAATGATATAATTTGCCAAAGATAGAACTAAAAGGTTTTTTTACTGATATAAATTCGCAGCTTAAAAAAATATCCAGGTTTTAGTGTTCTGGAGCAGAGTGAGCTCAGGAGGATGCACAAGCATAGGACAAATATCAGGCAATGTCCTGCTAGCCATATAGTTTTAGGACACAAGCAGTGCAGGTTAACACCAGTTATAGTGAGAAATCATAATATCTAAGGGAACAATTTGGAACAGCAATCTGGAAATCAGGATAGCATCAATTCCCCTTAGAGCATACCCCACTGGAGGCAACTTCTGAGGAAGATAATCATCTTGTACCAATGAGCAAAGGAGAGGTTATAGCCAGTCCCTCATCAGCTTTATGCAATGAAGTGGGCACTAGAGTGTGTGACTAGAAAGAAGAGATGCCAGGGAAGAACCCTCCTCCTTTTGCTATTTTTTTTCCCTCCTTCCAGATCCTTGCAGCCTCCAGTACTGAACCTGTCATGTTGTGAGTCTCAGAGTAAGCTGCAGTCACACCTGCAAATCAAGATTATTCAAAGTAGTTACTAATTTTTACCTGTAGAGGTTTTATTTAAGACACATACTAATCATGTAGCATTTTATATACCAAACTGGAGGATTATTATATTTGTTTTAATTGACTGTCAAATGGGGTAAAAGAACACCTTAAATATATAAAAGAGGTTCCCACTGGCAAGATACATCCATTTCTGCTCCTGGTATGAAGTTATGCTGCAGCCCATTGGCCTAAACTCTTTAAAAATAATTGCTATGCACTGTAGGCTTTTTTTCTTAGAAGGAAGAATATTAATAGATGTCAGGGAAGGGCTGTACATATCAACAGTCTTCTGTCTTAATGTCTCAGAGTAGTAATGCAACTTATTGCTCTGCAGACGTGGGCTTCATAAAGATCATATGCATATGGATACTGTGAGAAGATTAAGGGTAGTCCTTGCTTCATACAAATTTGTGTCATATTTATCTTGGGACAGAGTTCTCTGTCTCAGTGAAATGTGACCTGTTTCCCAATGTTCTCTCAGTGTGGATCACAGTTGGTATAAAAGGTAAAAGTATTTTATGGGCCACTGGTATCTCACCCAGCGTGTCACCCTGTGCTTTGTGGGCTTTGCAGAAGGGGGTTGAGTCTGGTAATCTTGGGCTAGATAAAACTGCTAGAGGAATTGGAACAGCTAGTGTAATTTTGCCTCTGTTATCAAGCTGAGTTGTCTGAAGTGGCCTGAATTTCTTACACAATATGCTTTATCCCTTGTGTTTATATAGTAGTTCTATGTGAGAGAACAAGGTTTATGTGTTGAGAAATGCTGGAGTGTGGCAGAGGTCAAATGTACATACTGCACAGCAAACACCACAAGTAATTTGTGCACCTGTATTTTTGGAAAATGCTTCTTTGTGAGTTACAGTAAAGTGTTTTCTGAAGCTGGGAATGTCTCATTTTTTATTGACTTAAGTTTGCCTTCAGCTTGAAAACTTAAAATTCAAAGATTAGGTTTAGAAAGTGAGTTTGAGTAGGTGTTTTCAGGTTTGTTAGTACCTGTTTGTTTGTTAGAGCAAGAAAATGTGGATTATCTGAGTGCTTATTTTTTATTTTAGAGGAGACATCATACGTTCAGAACAAAAAAAAAAAAAAACAAAAAAAAAAAAAAAAAACCAAAAAAACATGTAAATTACAAGAATTAGGCCTTATTATTGCATAATTACATCTTTAAAACTACGATAAGGGAAAGCTATAGTGTCTACATGTACCTGGATATAGTAACACATAAGTATCAATTATGAGATAAATAGTTGTCATCCTCATTCATGTATGTTTCCTAAAGACTGAAATGTAAATCTGTTACATTGATTTTTCCAGAATAAAAGAAATTATATTGGTAAAAGTGTAAACTTAAAAGGTGTAAGTTTAAAACTATAGTGACTCTGAAATAAATAATTCTTGCAGAGGTAGAGAAGTATACACAGAAATATTGTTTATAAATGGAATTCAATTAAGCCTGTCGTTTCTCTATGAATACATAATAATTTTGAACAAGCATAATTCCTGCAGATAAACTTTCAGGTACAAATTAAGCTACACTTTATAATTTTTTTATAACAATGCCACATACAGAAATGTGCTTTTCTTTGTATAGTATGATAAATATCAGCATAAACTCATTTAAATTTCACAGCATAAGCCCTTAGAAATTAAGTAAATATTACTACAATTTTGTAAATACTTGGATGCTGTTGCAAGATTCTTCATACCAACAAATGGAACTAAGACACACATATTTAATATGCTGAACAATTTCATCTTTTTAAAAAAGAAAGATTAAATAGATGTAACACAGCATTCAGGGCTAGAACAGTGTTTAATTCTACAGTGTGATGTTGGACTCATGTAGGGATTTCAGCAGTTTGAAGGACAAATTCACACAAGAAAATCTCTATTCCTCAGATCCAGCTGTATTGTAATTTTACATTGGTATTCTTGCATTTCTGCATGTTTAGATTTTTCCTCTCCTGTCCAAGGATGACTTTCCTAACATTATGTTTTTAAATTTGACAAGGTCATACAAGCTAAAAAAAAGGAAGAAGAAGAAGGGTCATCAAAAGGGGAAAAATAACAGAACTACAGTGAAATGGCTCTCTGTTGGCCTTTGTATCGATTCAGAGTGTGTCAAAAGGGTCTTTTGTCGTGCCCCTACCACGGCATACTAATTTGCTAGATCAAGTCTGTCAGAATATCGACTGGAAGTAAAGAACTACAGTGGCAGCTTTTGTGTTTCATACAGCAGGGAGCCTGTGTGTGAAACAGGATTATCAGAGGGTCATGAAGAGAGTCAAGGGATGTCCATCACTTCCCTTCTGGTAATGTAATGGGGCGGGTGCCTGGATGTGATTAAGATGTAGGACACAGGAGGCATAGCAGTGAACAAATCAGACACACACACACACATGCAAATCAGGTTGGCTGCTGTTAACCACATACTTTTAATGAAAAATCCAGAGACAGACAAAACAAATATCTAAATAGCTGCATTCTCTTTGAATATCAAACCATTTATTCAATGTCCAGTGCCTGCTTCCTTGTGTCTATGTGCAGAAAATGTACAACACTTACAATAAAGTGTTTAATTCTTTTTTTTTTTTTTTTTAATTTTCTTTTTAATGTGACATTCCAATCTGTAACTGTTTTTTCTACTTTTTTTTCCCCCTTTTATAGTGTTTATACCATTGCTGGATGATTACAGCTAATACTGAGGGGACATAAAAAGATAAAATGTTGCTTTGTGCTATGGTTATACTTTTATGCCACATTCAGAGAGGATGCTCATCACTCTGCTGTGGGTTTAGCCTTGACTTAGATGCCATTGTCATTCTAATATAACATGAGCAAAATATCTTTCTAGAAATCAAGAAAAAACCAGAAATATTTGTTGTACCTAAATGATACGTAGGCTTGGTAAGTGCCTCTTTTTTAAAATTGTGGCAGGGAATGTCTGCATCCTGGAGATTCAGGCTGCATCTCTGTAGCTTATGTGTGAGCTGTAAGGAGCTTTCTGGCACACATTGACATGATTTGCAATCCCTGTCATCTGTACAATCCATTTTTCCTGAGCTTTGTTCCTAATCTTTAATCCTTTATTTCTGAAAATTCGGCACTAAGTAGGTAAACAATATAAGATCCCAAAACAACAATGGCTTTTACATATGTGCTTTTGAAGGCCTGATCCAAACCCGATGGACCAGGGGAGGAATCTGCACAAGGATTTTGCAGCAGTCTATATATTCCTTAGAACAGCAATAGCTGTCTCAGTCAGTTTATCAATGAAACACCAAAACTCAGAAAAGTCTAAATCTCTTTCTTGTTCCCCTATTTACAACCAGGCAAAACTAAGGTACTGTCAAGAGCCAAGGGGTTCCATTGAGGAAACCACTTTTTTTCCTCTTTTTTTTTTTTTTTTTTTCCCTCTCCCTTTCCCTTTTCCTTTTTCAGAAAAGGAGCAGGAGAAGTTTGTAACTTCTTATAAAGAAAGTGTTGCTCTGGATGCATAGATAGTATTCTGTTTCTTTTGAAGGCAAAGCAAAGTTCTTGTGGGCAGTAATGTAAATAAAGTAGCACCCTGTTTGCATGTAGCTATTTCACGTCCTCTAAAATGGGATAATTATTTGGGAGTTGTACAAATGATATCCTGCTCAGGGCCAAAAAGGTTTCTCAAAGGTAGCCAATACTGCTCGGTCTGAGTTGTCTAGTAAATGATGTCTAGCAAAAAGGTCTTGTGGGTGTAGGCATCCCTAGAAATAACGATTTTGATTTGGTGTTTCTTACTGCAGTTAAGAACCAGTGGGCAGATATTAAGTAGCAATTGCACACAGAGGAAAGGGAATTGCACGAGTCAATAAATAGTGGGCTTTAATTTGTTTTCAATGTCTTTGTTCACTAAGGTTGGTGTTGTGCAATATTCATTGCAGTAGGAGCTCATGGCAGGATGAAGCAATATTTATTAGAAAACAGCTTTTCTGTGCATATCTCAGGTGGAAGCAACTCCTGTCATAGTTATCAACTTTGTGGAGCTTCAAGGACAGAAACATGTCATAAAGCATGAATATATGAAAGGAAGAGGTGAGCCCTGGGAGCTTGTCTGACAGGAAAGTCTGACTCATTTTTTTCATGACATGTCATGTGCCTGTGCTCTACCACTGGAAGCTACCCTTATTCCTGCTGACCAATATTTTTCACTTACCTAGTGACCAGGAGCTTTAAGGTTTAGTTGAGAGTCAGAAATCAGGCCTTCCTTCTTCAGGCCTGAAGAAGGAAGAATGGTAAGAGGAATATTATTCTGAAAGATACAACTTTACCATGTGTTTTTCTGAATTTCAGAATTTCTTTTCAGGGAGCAAAACTCATGATCCTGGAATGCCAAAATGAACAGAAATTAGCAGAGGCTGAGTATTTAAAAAGACACTCTCTAGATGTATTAGAAAAGGAGAGCTACAGAAAATATGTAAAGCATATTTTTATTTCTTGTACCTCATGACAAATGGCAGTGTAATTATACTATGAGAGATATAAGACAATTGTGCAGAGGAGACATTGCACAGTGTCTTGTTAATACTATGTCAAGTCTCCAAAGGCAGAGGTATACATCACATCCAGAGGGGACCACAGTGTGCAGACCAGTAGGATTCTGTTGCAGTGTGTTTTTGCTTTAGGTTCCCGGCTAGCCTTCTGTTTTATGTGTGAGTTAGCAATCATAAGGGGTTTGCTTGAATTATGATTATGCTTTAGGATTTTCTGTATGTCTTCCCTAAGCATCCCCATTCCCTATAATGGTGCCTGTCTTCATTTGTTTCAGCTTGTATGATATTTTGACTCTTACCCTAATTGTTATTCAATTGGTTGTATGCCAATCCCTCTCACTTATTAGCCAGCCACTCCTCAGAGACTCTCCTATTGGCCCCCAGGTGCCTGTCTTCTCCCTAACCTCCTCCTTTCCCAGATGTCACTCCCCTGTATTCCTACCCCTCTGCCCAGAACCTTCCCTATCAGTCTTTAGTTACTCCATGCCCTGTTTGTCCCTGTGTTTCATTCCCCTCCCCTGTTCCCCCTGATCAGTTTGTAAGATGTAAACCCCTCCTTGGACCCCTCCCTAGCTGTGTCCTCATGGGTTGTCTGTTCTGCCCCATCCCCTCATAACCCCACTGCCTGACCCTGCTCAGGGTCCTGGGCTCTGGCACACCTTCAATGACCCCCTCAGCCTCACCCAGACCCGTCTGGCCTCTGTGTCATCTCTGCACCCTGAGAAGCAGCAGCTGAGAGCAGCAGAGCTCCGGGGGAAGGGTCGCTCCCAAGGTGCTCAGGGATCCCCTCAGAGCTGCAGACAGTAATAGATTTCTCCTCAGAATGACATGACTTTCAAGTAGTTTTGTGGAAATGGTGGTAAGTGTGGAAATGGAAAACACTAGTACTTAGAACAGTGTTTGTCTGAAGAAGGTAGAGCAATTCTTAGAAGCCTGATGACTTTCATCTTTTGAGGTTAGAGAAGATGTCGGGGTGGGAAAGGATCATGACACATTACTGACTGCCGGGGATGTGTGATGTGAAGGTCAAGATGCGACCAGATGCAATTGCATGCTCAGTATTGTTTCCTTCCATGGCACGCAGTGAAATCTGAAATGCAAGCCAAATATATTTGAAAATCAAAAGAAATATCTTTTTACAAAATGAGGAAGTGCAGTAGAAACACATAACCAAGAAAAAGAATTTTCTTTACAATGTCAAATTAATTCTTGTCACTTTACAATACATTTTTCCCTCTATCTTTTCCCAATCTCTTAAGACTCAGAATCAAAACCTGGAAATAACATAATGCTGAGTGTGAAATTTCACAATCATTTTTTTGCTCTTAAGACTGTCTACCTCACCAAAGCCCTGGATTAAAGTCTATCCCTTGTCACCAAAGACAGTTGCAAAATATCCACCAGTAAAAAATGCTCTGCACTAATAGTCAGGATTTTTTCCCTTTGTCTGCCCCCAGTGCGGCAGAATGCTGGCAACAAGTTAAAAATAAACCTAGACAGAGCTCAGAGAGATGGTACAATGTGACCCATCTGCCTGATCTATGGTTACTGGAAGTGATATGCCTTAGCACTGAGCCTGCAGCATAGTTTTCTTTTTTACCACCCAGCCATCCCTACACATGTTCATTTAGGTTTAAAGCAAAGGAGTGAATTCCTGTTTGCTGGCTGAACTCCAAAGCAAATAATTGTGTTCTGCCTACTTAAAAGTCCACATTACTTTTACATGACATGATATCTAACAATTTCCTATTGCTACATAACATATGTTTTCAGGCAAATTTTGCTCATTTCTACAGGTGTCTTCTATATGTGTTCATATATAGAGATACATTTTTATTCTGAAGGGCACACGTATTAAGCAATCCTCATTTATCCTTTACCTATACCACAAATGTTTTAGGATTCTGACAAACGTATTTAAATTGTATTCACATACTTATTCTATTGTATTTCACTCATTACAATACAAAATGCAAACAGTTTTAATGGTACTTGATAATTCTTCTTCTACCACTTTCATAGTTTTGGACACCAAAGTTACTTTCTGGATGCTAGTAAAACAGAACACTAGCTGCACTTTGACTTACTTTTCCCCTACAAATTCTGACTGATGTCTAAATGTTTGGTACACTGATAGAAAAACTGCTCATTTTGAGTAATTTCAATCAATTCAACGATTTGAATCAATACAACACACTCCCATGACAGGGAAGGGACTGCAAAAGCAGAGCTTAGTTCCTTAATCTGATTCACAAAGTGTAAATGACATGTTTCAATTCTCCACTTCATCAAGAATCTTTAATGGGAATGTGAAGTGCCCTGCTCTTGGAAGGATTAGAATACTTTTGGACAGTTATCTGTGCCTCAAGAAGAGCAACAGTGAGTTGCCAATGACAGAGGAGTACTCAGAGCTCATAATAAAGTGCTCTGTATGCACCATAATTTGAGGTCTCTGAAGATTTTAAGGTGAAACAGACCAGTACAATCTGTTTTCCCTAAATTGTAAAGCCCTTGACCTGTGACAAAATGAAGAACAAATTCTTTTCGTTTTCTTCTGGTTAAAGTCAATGGCTTTTTATGTTAACAAATAAAGCAAAGCATCTTAATGTCTTAATCCAAGTATATTTAAACACTGTTTGTAAAACATCTATTTATCTAAATAGAATAAAGTATTTTCACAAGGCTTTTAGTTCCTTTGAACTGTATTGGAAACTATGTTCACTTAATCCAGCTTCCAAAACACATGGAAATACTGCACCCAGAGAGAGAGCAGGGGTCTGTCTGTAGCTGTGGCTAGAAAACTCACCTTCCAGCAGGGATCCTGGCATGGTTGACCCATGACACAGCACTGTAGCTTCTCTTCCGAATTAGTCAAGAGGAAATGGTATCAGAGAACAGGAGATGGCCACAGTGCTGTGCTTTAAGTCCACATATATTCACATTGTACCTGCTTGGATGTATACAGGGGACTTGTTTTGGGACCTGACTGAGCTGTGATGATTCCAAGACCAGCATTTGGACCATGTAGTTGTACCACAAATTTCTATTTTACATCAGCACACAGTGGTCTAGATGTAATGGAAGCCCCTTACTTCAGAGCAGGGATGGACTGGTACATTGTTGAGCAATCCAGTAATGACAGAACATGATAATGTCATGCACAGCTCAGAGAAGGCAACACGGCTGATGCAGGGACCAGACCACCAGCCTTATGAGTTGCAGGTGATGGAACTGGGGATGTTTAGACACCATAAAATGAGGCTGAGGGGGAACTTATTGGCTTATTGATATCTGAATCTGCCAGAAAGGAGGCTGTAGCTAGGTGCAGGTTCACTCTCTTCTCCCGTGTAACAAGAAACAGGACAAAAGGTAAGAGCCTCAAGTTTTGCCAGAGGAGGTTTGGATTAGATATAGGAAAAAATTCTTCTCCATAAAGGGGGTCAAACAATGGAAGAGGTTGCTCAGGAAAATGGTTTAATCCCTGTCCCTGGTGGCATTTAAAAATGTGTAGATGCAGGACTCAGGAACAAGGTTAATGGTGAACAGAGCAGTGCTGGTTTAATATTTGGGCATTTGGAGTCAACTATCCTAGAGATCTTTTTCAGCCTTAATGATTTGATGATTCTATGGTTATTGCTGCCATAGTGCAAAAAGACTCAATAGTACAAATATACTGGTAGGTGTATAAGAGGTAATGCGAAGTTACTGTGGTTATACGAATCTCTTCCTTACTGTATTGTAATTGATCTTTTCTTTGAAATACACATGCTCTGTTCCCTTTCCTGTTACTTTAAATTATGACTTTCTTTTGATAGAGTTGGATCTAGGCTACTGAGGAAAGGGATACCTGTTTATGACTGGATTCTCAGATCTGTCATATTTAGTACTAAAAATAGTAATAGTAGCTGTGTTTCTAGAGGCAGCAAATGTACCACAAGGAGCAGTACTATGTTTTGGCCAACCAAAACATAGGAATTATGTGATTGCAGAACATAAAACTACTTCTTGGTCTACTTATATTCTAGGACAGGAGATAAGGAGGCAACAAAGTTAATAACCTAGATCATTACCCTAGCCCAGAGTCCAGTACTGTGATCTGGAGCTCCATACAGAAAAGTAATTTCAGCTGAACTTCACAAGGTGTTGCCTCTGTAGCCTCTACAAGCCACAGGTGAGAGGACATTGCAGAGGGATACTGGCCTCAGAAGGGAACTAAAAAAATGGAGTAATCCCTTAGAAGCAGTCAGAGGACAAACTCTCTGAAAGAGACTGAATCTTAAATACCTTCCAGGATTTAGTCCCCCTAACTAAGAAATTGAACTTCACAATCTGTTTCATCTCACTGGCTCAGGACTGGTGAGGACAATTAAAAGTATGAGGGGCATGTGTCTATACTTTTATTTCTTTACTCTTTCTAGAGATCGGACCCTTCCTACATCAGCCTTGCAAAAAAACAAAAATCCAAATGAACAAAACAAGGGTCATATTGCTCTTGATAACTATTATTTAAACAGCCTACAGCTTAGAAAGCTCTGCTGCCTGAACAAATTAAAATTCACATCATCCAATTCCTGGTTTGTGGGTGCTGGAAGCATTAGCTAACCCTGATAAAATTCTTTGAAGAACAATATTCACCAAGTGATATGCTGAAGAACTCTTGGAACCCCAAAATGCTACTTCTCTGTTACCCATTGCAAACAACTATCAATAATGAAGTGCTCTTACCAGCTTTCATAGATTACAGTCCTTCAGCAATGCTGAGTTCTTCTATCACTGTTCCAGTAATTTTTAATAATTATCTCAGTTTGCCTACAAGCATCCACATAACACCTACAAGTACACACAGTTGGCTACTGAAATATTTCTGTGTAATACACTTACCCATCTACACACTTGTTTATCTGTTCATTCATCCATTCATCCACCCTTGCTTTGACATAGGTGGCGTTACTCTAGCACTCAAAGTCTTTACAGACATTCCTGTGGACTTTCCTGCCAGCATTCAGAACAGACAAGCAGTCTTATCCACATTTTACAGTGTCACAGAAGTTGCATAAGTGACCGAAGAAGAAGAAAATTCTCTTATCCAAATTGTAATGGAAATCTATTGTAGAAAATAGTTTCTTCCACTAACTCAATGTATTTTTGCAAAACTGGTGATAAAAATTTTCTTAGAACTCTATTGTGGTCCTTGTGGACTTCTATTTTTCAAGCTAGTCAGTGGTCAGGCCTACTATTACCATTGCTGTCTGATACCACATTCATAGGCATCCTGAATCAACACCTCTTCCTTGTTCTAAATTAGAAACTTGGAAAGAATTCCCCTGGAGGCATTTATTCCAAGACAATCTGGTATCTGCCTCTAAAAGTTCTAGTATGGGCCACTTCTGTTTCTGTTCTGACTGAAAATGTCTGAATTCTTTGAGCAGTTTCTGTAACAAACATCAAATTTCATTTCAAGTAGTGATGTCACCTGATGCCAACTTGTATTTGTCTGCTCTGCTGTATGACTCTGCTTTGAAACATCCTCCTTAATTAGCAATGCAATCCTTTTTTCTGAGATGATTTGTATCTTCTTGAAACATCAAAATGACTTCTTCCTATGATGATAGTGTTTTAGGTATTTTTCCATCCGTATGATTTCTATGTCAAGTCTACTAGTTAATTGACACAATTTTAAAATCTGTCACCTTGAATTTTCCTTCTCCCAATACTTTCAGCGAAGCTGGAATGGCTCCACCATTACACTCCAGACCTTCTGCATCTCCCTTAAGTTTATAAGATGAAAAGAGCTGTCAAATTACATTACTCCCATATCCAATCTCTCACTTCACCTGCCTGGATGACCATAATAACTACATCATAGAAGTAATCCTTGCACTTCTGGACTTTGACAACTGGGAAGGCTTATTCACTTTCTGCTCAGGTGCAATCTTTGTCATGTACAATAACAAGTTAGAGATGAACTATAGCAGAATGAGAAAAATACCAAGAGCATCAGCTGAGACTGTTCTTGTGCAGAAACTAGCACTTCTACTAAAACATTGAAAAGAACAAGACATCTCTTAAGACAGAATCTTCATTTACGAGACCAAATTTAGTCTTTTCTGGACAGACAAGCTCTCATTTTCTCTTTCTCTTAGGACAATTTAGCTAACAACCAAACAAATGCTACACTGTATGGAAGGAAATAAATATGAATCTAAAACAGAAATGGTTATTAATCTCCAGAAACAGATTTTTTGTTCTAGTGAAAAATGTTAGGTTATACTCCATTAAAAAATTATGGCTTATTTTGATCATTGATTTGGCCTGAAATTTCAAATCCAATTAGTTCAAGATTTTAGCACAAATACTTATATTTTTTTTACTATCTCTCAGTAATACAACAGATGGATTTATTAACAGTTTTTTATCATAACATGTAGAAAAAAGTAGGAAAAATAGTAATAGAGATTCTTTATTCTTTAAAAACTCTAGAAAATGAGAAAATTTTCAGAAAAACCTAGCAATCTGGGGAAGGCAGGATGCTGATACTACAGTTTCAAAGTCAGGACTGAGCAGTCTTAAATATTATTTTGTGTGTGTGCACTATTCACCTCACAGTATCTGAATCATCCATAATATGAATTTTGGTATCAGAATTAAGCAAGCAGGAATCTAGTACCATTTTAAGATTTAAGTTCTCAGATTTTCAGTTTAAAAAGGTCAACTGAATTTCAAAATTTCTGTCAAGAAAAGTTTGTGTAAGCTAGGCAACAAAATATGCATAAATGAAAGGGGTATTTGCTGAAGATACAAAAATATAGCCATGCATGCAAAAACAGTTGCACATAATAAAAGATAAGTAATATTTTTTCCACATCTCCTTTTAAAAAAAGCTTTTAAAATTGTTTGTATAGGAAAACAAAGAACAAGAGAACTTTTGCATATTTGCAAAGCTGTAGCATCAAGAAATACAGTGAACAATGTGCCCCTTGATAGTGAGCCTTTTAGAGAGAGAAAAACTGCGATCCAGTAAATTTGGCAGCAGCTTGATATTTTATAAAATATACATTGGAACATCCTGGCACAAATATATCCCAAGTAGTTTAACAGAGATCTGCTAGCACAACTGGAGATAGGTCAAGCTTGTGTGCTATTTTCAAGTTCATGAAACCACACAAGTTTTGCTATTAAGTACAGGATTTGATCCAGTAAAAAATAAAGTCTAAGCATAAAGTATAATGAATCATAAGAAATAAGCCACTTTAAAATGAAAAAGAGCATGGATAGTAGCAAAGAAAAGAAACCAAAGTTTTGAAAGAGTATATAGAAGGCAAACCATCCTTTGCTATAAGGAATACAGTGTTTTATGTGACTTCTTCTTCCACTGAAGTAGCAGTAAAATGAAGGAAGTGCATGTTCATATTTTTTCACATTACAAAAAATAAGCTAGTGATCCAGTTTATCATTCATATGTTGTGGATATTTTATAAAAAACAAAAAAACCCACAATGCCTCTAATTCTCAAAGTTTTTGTTCAAATATTCTAAAGCTTTTTTAAAAACTAAGCCACTGATGGGGTTTGTGATTTCTAACCTATTATTTGTCAATGAGAGCACAGCAGTCAAACTGTACACATGCACACACAGAATCATATATACCCACAGCCTAGGGTCGGTTTTTTTCTTTTCAGAAAATGGTAAAAATACACATTTTAATCCATCAAAATTCAACCATCCTCAATTGTAAGTGAACATCTGCTTTCATCTAGGAAACATTTTAAACTTCTTGACAGTTAAAAGAACTGTAATCCCTGGAGACAAACGCTTTTCTTTTCAGAGAAAATTCATATCATGGATGGCGTTATGGTAGGAAACTGCAGTGTGCTGCAGGCAGCTGTAAGGGAATACACAGCACAGTTATCTCCACAAGTTCCCAGGAACTTCAGAATTTGACTCAATAGAAAAAACTGGAAAATAATTGAAAATGCTAGTTGCGTTTCTATAAAGTCTCTTGTCAGATTATTAGCAGTATTTCTAAAATGATAAAAGAGTAAAGTCAACTTCTTTTTTTAAGTGGATTTTCATGTATAATCCTTGTTTAGTAGTGTTTGAAGTCAGCTTTCCCAGCTACTACAGGTTAGATAAGACCAGCTTATCAGCGCAACTTACAAAAACAGGAAGATGTAAAATATTCTACCTAGGTTTTTAGCCATTCTAAAAACTGTGGGTTTTAATCTGTAGATGTCAATCTACTGTCACTTAGTATATCACTTGAGTTACGTTTTGTATTGTATTTTGAACAGAAACAGAATATTAGGTGTGGGTTTCACAGGCACCAGGACCATGATCTTCTGTTCTTCCCAAGAACACATAAGTGTTCACCACATTTCTAGGAACCAGGAATTCCCTCTGCCTCTGTCAACAAGACCTAGCTCATCTTTAATCTTGTCTTCAAGTTATGTTTTCCTTTTGTTCTATAATACTGGAGTTTAAATTGCAGTGAAATTCTGTTGCCACAATACAAACTGAAAATACTTTAATAATTTTTCACATGCTGTGAGTAGGATGTTAACACAACAGCACTGAGTTACAAGAATGGCATTGCTTCATTGGCCTAAATGATCACTAGCAAAAGAAGGATTCAAGTAATATATGGTTTATTTCTATAAGTTCCTATAGACAAGATTCTTAGCGATTGAATTGTTACTCTACTTTTCAAAGGTGTTCAGTATCTCCATTTCTTATTGAATTTAATGAGAAGAGAGCTTGTTCAAATTCTAGCAGTGTCCCAGGTATCTTATGAATAGTGCTAGCCTATATGAGAATTCCTGAATGCAATTAAGTTACTTTCTTTAAAATGTATGGTAAATCAGTTTAGTTATCTCCATAAGACAAAAAAAATTAAAAAGTTCTCTGGAACAAGTATATCAAAAATGTTACATGTCAAATTTGTCCATTCCTTATTATCTTTGTTAGTAATTATTACCTTTGGTAACAATGATTACTCTTGAAGTAGATCTCTGTATGTATAAGTATATTGGTGAGTGACCAAACCCAAATGAAATATGAGTCATACAAATCAACTGAACTGCTGTGATATTGTTGATGTAAGGACCCTAGTAAAAGATGCTAGGACTTTGACATTAAACACTTACCAAACAGCTCTTGCAATTAGGATGTCACTTCCTCCAGCTTCTCTGTCATGTGCCCACTAGGAATTACTCCACACCAGAGCTGCCAAAATGGAACCTGAGCACTTTAGTGCAATGTCTACCAGGCTGGGCCTGACAGCCAAAACAGTTAGTTAAACCAAGAAGCACCTGAGAACTTTGTTTTATTAAATGATTTTGGTTTTGAGTACATGTTCGTTAGTTTCTGGTTCCTTCCCACATCTGAATTATAAGGTAAAAAAATTCATCTCACATCTTGGACAAATAAGAAAGTACATCTAGAAGGTTATCAGCTGAATTCAGCTTAAAGCTGTCTTCTGAGTTGCTTGGTTATGTTAGATGCTCTTCTCACAGCCCCAGACAGTTAAAGTTTTTACCTTACCTGAAATATAGAAACATATTTGGCAAGTTACCAACTACAGTTAATGATTGTGCATAGGCAGTATGATGGATTTTCCAGTTTTGTCAGATTTCTTTTCTTCCTGTCTTCTTAGGTGTTAAACATTATGTAATTTCAAACAATCCCCTTAGTGACATAGAGAATTTTTCTCATGGGTTTTCTGTTCTTCCACTGCCATATGTCCATAACAAATTGTTTTACATGGGCAATTGCATCTTACAAAGCAAGAATGTACAAGAACAGTTCCAAAGCAGATAAACCTGAATTTCCTGAATTTTCTCCTCCTTCTTTCAAATCCTTTTTTTTTTTTGCTTGTTTACATGGACAAAAAAATTCAGAAGTTATTCTTCATATACCTATTTCTAACTTCAGTTTGGCATTATAACATGATATTCTATAATTTATTTTTAAGATTAAATTTCTGCAAAGCTCTGCAATTTTCTCCTTCAAGTATACACACAGATAATTCTCACTAAGGAAAAAATGCAAATGTCAGAATGAGAGAAATGCCTCTCTCCTCATATGTTTTCTCTGACATGAATCGCAGGAAATACAGTTTACTGTGTTTTGCAAAACTCAAGGCTGCATACTGGGCATGGCTATTAATGACAGTTACAGTGCAGACTGAATGACTGAGACCAAGATAAGTGTGAGCATAGATAACGGGCAAATGCAAGAAGGCAGAATTTGCAACTTGTTAGTCTTCACTATCAGGAGTTAGTTTTGTAAATAAAACTAGCCTGCTTCACTCTCTACATCATTGTAAAAACTTGTGCAAGAGAGCCCAAGTTTCATGTGTGACAGATCATTTGGTGTCTGTCTGAACTACAGTTCCCTTCTTTGCTGTCTTGCTGACTCCCCCCAAGCAGCATCAGGAAGCTGGGAGATAAGGAGAGGTGTGCCTGCTGAGCTAGCTCTACATGCACACATTCCTGCACCCTCAGCAGGAATAGATAAAAAATCGCACCAAATTAAAAACAGTCTTAGAAAAAGACATCAAAATCATCCAGAACTAGCCAAATAAGCAGCATGTTCCCCATAGCTATAGAACAACCTTGTACACTTATTTTTTCTAATGGAGAGTGTTCATCTTGCACACAATTTGCAAGTGATCATAAAGTTCCTTGAACCATAGACATGTTTCTGCCAAATGCTCCCCTTTCATTCATTATTGCCTTTAGTTCAGCATTTTATCTAAACAATCCCTCACAGGAGTAATATTCTTGAAAACAGTATTTACCATATGTGTTTTTATTCTTCTTTTGAAGAATATGTCTTTACTGCCCACCAGAAATTATTTTAAATCTCTGGACATTATCCTCTACTCATGATTATCTCAATCTGGCGACTGCTGTAAAAGATAACGAAAAGTGTTTATATAAATACATCAACAATCAAAGTAGGGCCAAGGAAAATCTCCATCCTTTAGTGGATGTGGTGGGGAACTTCATCACCAAGGATGAGGAACAGATTGAGGTACCTGATGCCTTCTTTGCCTTAGTCTTTAACAGAAAGACTGCTGATCATCAGGGCAAGTGGGTCCCTTAACTCTTTGCCAGGGATGGGGAGCAGAACAGACCCCTGCAATCCAGGAGGGAGCAGTCAGTGACCTGCTGTGCCACTCAGACACCCACAGTCTATGGGACCAGATGGGATTCACTCCAGAGTACAGAGGAAACTGGCAGAAGAGATTGCCATCATTCATCATCAGTCCAGTCTACCTTGGGAGGTTGGCAAATGTGACACCCACCCAGAAGAGGGGACTGAAGGAGGACCTGGAGAACTACAGGTTTGTCAGCCTGACCTCGGTGCCCAAGGGGGTTATGGAACAGATCATCTTGAGCACAGCCGCAGAGCACACACAGGACAGCCAAGGGATCAGGCCAAGCCACTACAGGCTGAGGAAAGGCAGGCTCTGTCTGACCAACCTGATCTCCTTCTATGACCAGATGACCCATCTGGTGGATCACAGAGAACTCTGGATATCATCTGCCTGGACTTCAATAAAGCCTTTGACACTGTTTTCTACATCATTCTCCTGAAAAAGCTGACAGCCCATGGCTTGGACAGATGCATTTTTTGCTGGGCAAAAAACTGCCTGGATGGCAGTGCCCAGAGAGTGATGATGAACAGTGCCACATCTAGCTGGGGCCAGTCACCAGTGGAGTTCAGCAGGGCTCAGTGTTGGGAACAGTCATGTTTAATATCTTTATTGATTAGTTGAATGAGGGGATCAAGGGCACCCTTGGTCAGCTTGCAGGTGACACCACACTGGGTGAGAGTGTTGATCTGCTGTGGGGCAGGAAGGCTCTGCAGAGGGATCTGCACAGGCTGGATCATGGCTGAGGCCAATGGGGTGAGGTTCAACAGGGCCCAGTGCCAGGTCCTGCCCTTGGCTCACAACAGCCCCAGGCAGGGCCACAGGCTGGGGCAGAGGGGCTGGAAAGGACCTGGGGGTGCTGTGCCAGCAGCTGAACATGAGGCAGCAGTGCCCAGGGGGCCAAGAAGGCCAAGGGCATCCTGGCCTGGCTCAGCAGTGGTGTGGCCAGCAGGGCCAGGGCAGGGATTGTCCCCTGTGCTGGCACTGGTGAGGCCACAGCTCGAGTGCTGTGTGCAGGGCTGGGCCCTCAGTGCAGGACAGACCCTGAGGGGCTGCAGTGAGTCCAGAGAAGGGCAGGGCAGTGGGGAAGGGTCTGCAGCACCAGGGCTGTGAGCAGCAGCTGAGGGAGCTGGGGGTGTTCATCCTGGAGAAAAGGAGGCTCAGGGGCTACCTAATTGCTCTCCATAATTGCCTGCACAACAGGTTGTGACCAGGTGGGGGTTGGTCTCATCTCTCAGGCAACCAGAGATAGGACAAAGGGAATTGGCCTCAAGCTGTGCAGAGGAGATTCATGTTCACATCAGGAAGAATTTCTTCACAGAAAGGGTTGTCAGGCATTGGAACAGACTGCCCAGGAGGTGATGGAATCACCATCTCTGGAGATGTTAAAGAACCTTGTGGCACTTAATCACCATGATCTGGTTGACAACGTGGTGATTGGACAAAGGTTGGAGTCAATAATCTCAGAAGTCTTTTCCAAACTAAATCATTCTGTGTTCCTCTGGTTCTGTGATTCTTCCCACCTCCCCAGATGTTACTCTAGTGTAACATGGGTATAAAAAAAGAACCTGTCCTGCTCACCTAAAATTATCCAGTGTTTTTTCTATTCAGTTAAGATGTTTTCTGTATGTGATATGTACTGATATTTGTGGAGGTGTCTGGAACTGAGTTTTACGTAATTTCATCTCCTGAACTGAAATGGCATGTCTGATAAAGCAGACATGATCTATGGATTGAGATCTGGATTTACCACCTGCAGCCCAGTATCTGATTAGATAACAGAATCTACAGAGGAATAAGTTTAGAGCTACACTTCTCCATTTAATTCCATAAGTCATGATTTGACCCTATACCAAACCAGACCATGTCACACCACAGCATTCCACACTACACAATACTACATCAAACCACACTGTAATGCACTACACAGCACAACACATCACTTTGCTCCACTAACACCACCCTGTGCTACATAAACTATCCTATGCTACACCATACTGCACTACACCATGCTAGACTTCTACAAAGCCCTTGACTTTCCCTCACTAACTTGTTTTGCCAAAACCGTGTGGTCCAGTGACTGCACAAGGCAGTGGTAACAAAATCTGAGTTTGCAAGGCATGAGGAGTACTCCACCATGCACTGATATTCCAGCCACAGGGGCACAGGCAGACTCAGGCAGGTCACACAGCCATGCTGCAGTACACAGTGTGGACTGGCTGATAACCTTACAACCTCCAGATGCAAATTAGCATGCTCAGTACGCAGTGATTCACCCTGTCCTTACAGTTAGACAAGCTACACTAGTTCTTGTTTTGTTTTTATATGTATTTTTTTATCTAGTCCTGCCTTTACACTAGGAGAAGCCATAAGATGCAAAGGTCTCATAGCACTGCTTATTGCTTACTTACTTTAATGTTACCTATACAGCATCTCAGACTCACCTTAACAGGAACCAGCTGTGTCAGAGCATAGTGATAACTTGGCCCTCAGTAGTTCCCTGTGGAGCACTGAGCCATTGATGTACTCCCAATCAATTCCTACACAGTTACAGTTCAGTGAGCTATTTAAAGAAAAAGATGACTGTGTAAAGCAAGAGGGAGTATTCAAAGAGATGAACATATTGAGAAATAAGGAACTAAAAGCAAGGCAAAACCTTAAGTACCAGAGATAGACCTAGCACAGAGAAGACAAGAAAGAGGAGGAAAGAAAGAAAAAGGTATGAAAGATATAAATCTCTGTAATGGAGAGAAAGATTCACATCAGCATCATTATTTGATATTTCTATTGCTTTTAATGTGGAAAAGCACTTAAATTCTTTAATTACTCTTCCCATGCACATGTGCAAAACCTAAATCACTGGGATAATCCAAGTGCGCAGGAAACCATTCGAAGAAATAAACAATCAGTTTCAGTGATTAAAATAATATGGCTAATCTTTTCAGTGAGAATTTCTACTTTTAATTTAATGACTATATTATATATGTAGGGTGGTGATGACTGAGTTTAAATAACTCAGTCAGTCAAACACAGCATACCAGAGATATTCAGGTAGAATATTAATAAAATCTCTGTTGATTGTTCCTGTTTCCTAACTATAAGAGTTAGCTTATTGTCCTTGGACTATTTTTATAATATTTCTTAATATGTATTTTTACAGAAACAAAATATACTTTTAAAACCAAATATATATATATATATATATGTAAAGTTATTTTGATTCTCTTAATACCATTTCCATGGATAATTAAAAAGGCAAACCAATGCTTTTTTTTTGGTCAAAATTCAGTGCCTGAAAATAAAAATATATTTTTAAGATAAAAATGGAAATAGTTTTAATTTTTCCTTACATAAACTGAAATTCATTTTCATTTAGTAAAATTATTCATGGAATAAGCTTGTGCTCTTCTTTCCTCCTGATATTATCGCTTGGAAATGTTTAATTTAATTAGCTGCAATATTAGAAATTCAAGCAGTCTAGAAACCTCTTCTAAGTAAGCCAGTGAAGAGCTGCTTTCAGGAACTGCTCTTACACATCACAGTTAAAGCCTAACTCCCCAGTTCCAAAATGCAATCACATAAAACATATACTTTTATTGATATAAATAAAAAAAGCACAAAGAGCTAAAGATGGAAAGGAAAAAGAAATCCGGGTTGTAGTTGAATTGAACCTTTCTTAAATATCCATAGATTTTTGAACTGCTTCTTAAAATGTCCAAATGGTAACACCCGCAAGCCACAGCCTTTTAAAAACATTCGGGTTTCAGTTTGAAGAGGTTCTGACAGCAGTGCTTCAAAAAAAAGGATGCAAGATAAAGGCCCCTAATACTGCTGCTTATGAGAAAAAAGAAACATTCTCTTCCAGAAAACTGTAGTTTAACTGAATCCATTCTATATACGTTAAAATAGAGCCAAAGTTCAATTTAAAGTGCTGTTGCACACTTTACCAAAGCTCTTGACTTCAGAATTTTTTCTCAACTGGGCTTACAAATCCTGTATCTGTTGACCTTCAGAACAGGGTACAAGACCATTTATTCTCTCAGCTTTTTGCCTTTGTGAATGTCTGAACGAGGTGAGGAAAGAAGAATCGTCTGGGGAAGTCACTGGAATTTAAGCCAGATGATATGGACAAGAAAATTCATCTGAAATGGCTGGAGAAAGACAGACAGGCAGAATGCAGTTAGTCAAATGCTATTAACAAGACTACATTTTTTCCTTCTGCTTCTCACTTCTACATAACAAGCACAAAAAACCGATAATATATTTGAAAGAAACAAATTTCCATTTCTGATGCAATTGGGATTTACAGTCCCGAGTTTCTGTAACTGATTTGAATTGCTGCTCATGAAGTGAAATAATTGTAATACATTTGGTAAAACATTAACCATTACAAATTGATTGACCCAGAATCTTACTAATACAGACAAAACACCATGACTGTAGCATTCAGTAGAAGTATCAATTAGGATTTCCTTGCTTAAGTCAAGTCCTGCAAAACCTCAAGAGAATATTCTTTATCTGACACTGTAGGGCTACATCATAATAATGATCCTGAATTTTAATTATCTTTAAACTAATAAATTAATACCACAATATTACTTCAAGAATACTGGAGTCATAGGTAAAATCAAGGACAATTTTTTGACAGGCTTTTGCTTGACTGTGGCTACTGTTTGAAAGCAACACAGACTTCTATATTGTGTTTAACTATGTCAGGTTAAAAAAAATTAAACTACTTTTGCATCTATGAAAATAGAATTTAAAGTGGAATGTTATGAACCAGAATATTCAGTCTGATATGAAGACTGACTGAGAAATACTTCATTGTCTTAAATTACAACAGCATTTTCACATCTGCCATTTGACTTTGGTTGTTTCTTGAGATTCCTCCTGGAGGCTTTGATTTATGATTCAAAATAAAATCGAGCTTCTTTTTGCAGCACATATTTCAAAAAGCCTGTTTCTTGTTACCCTATGGTTTTCAGAAGATAACATGAGTTGTCACAGCTAGAATTTCACAGATTTAAACTCCATTTTAAAATGCAGATGTGTCTTACATATGCTTGACCTATAAAAGAACAGTAGTAGAAATTGTTCCAAGGCAGAACCTTGGAAAATAAAAAGCACAATTAAGCAAGGAAAGGAGAAGTTATATGAATTAGTAGCATTGCAGTTCTCTCACTGACATCATAAATGGCTCCTCTGAATGATGTTGTTTTGACATAGAAATCTTACTACATATTGTCATATTTTTCTATTTGCAGTTGTTTTGCGTAGTATCCTTTGTGTGCCAAATCATGGTAAAATGTTGGTTGACATTATAAAAGCTAAAATTTTGTATCATCTCTTGTGCCTACCTGTCCATATACATTAGGACCTGACCATACACATACTTATCAATATGAATGACTCTGTCTTACTCTTTGAGAATGTTTTACATACGTAAATTCAAGTGACTGAGGACTGAAAGCTGAGCTTATATTAATGAAAAAAGAAAAAATGTTTCAAAGTTTTTAATCTTCTAAATTATCTACATAAATTATGGCTCATTTGGGGTGTAAATTAGCCTTAAATCTGAAAACATTTCTACATCAGGAATTAATTTCCTTACATACATATTGTATGTAATAACACCATTCTTCTGAATTGCTGAAGAAGCAATGATAATTTCTCAGTCTTGGTATTATTTTTCCTTAAAATATTAAAACTTTGGAGGCAGATTTACCAGGGAGTTAAGTGGACGGTTGCATGCACATTTATAAATGTCCCTGCAAAACCTGATACTTTCATGGATGTACATCTCCCATTTAGTGCAGTACTACATTACTGCCTGATACTTCACTCTTTGTGGTGGTGCAGAATGGTTTATGTAGCCTTATGGATTTCCAAATATTAGCAAAGCAATTACCATGGAGACACACGAACTTTATTTGAAAATAACCTCTGGAGGTCCAGACTCCTGTGTGGAGCAGGACTGAGATAATTTTCTCTATATGAATCTCAAAAAACCTTGAGAGTCATCATTATTTTCTGAAATATTATTCTTCATTATTCTAAGGAGGCTTCATTATTTTCCTAGGTAAATTTCTTAGGGAAAAATCCATCATTGTCCATTCTTCTTTCTGTTTTCCTCTTGAAGAAGAGTTTTATTCTGTTACTGGGAACCTTTTGGGCAACAGCAAAATGCTATTAGCTGTCTCCTCAGTCTTCTCTTCACCAGACTAGTAAGTCCAGTGGCCTAAACCCCATTTTCTACAGGTCTTTAGCTACAGTGACTGCTCTCTGATGATTTTTTCCATTTTTCATAACGCTTCTTGAACCAGTAGTCCCAAAATGGACTCACCTCAGTGATGGTGAACACAGATCAACACCTGCCTTTGTTCTGCTAGCTACACTCCTCCTAATAAAATCCAAAGTCCAGTTTCCTTTTCCATGCAATTTGCCAGTGATTATCATGCAAATCCTTCTTGTTCTTCTGTAGCTGTGGATAGAGATCCAAATAACTCAGAAATTTTTCTTGAATCTGTTCTGTAGGCCTTCTCTAAATGAATCAGCTGAATAACACATCTCACCTTACTATCCCTCACCATGAAAAGTATGAAAGATAATGATAGAGTTTTATTCACAGTTTGTGTTAAAATAATAGTCCTATAAAGCTGAAGTCCAAGGGGACTACTACATCATCTGGACTGACCTCTAGTATGTCAGAGGCTAATAATTTTCACTCACTGATATACTCTGGGCACTATCACAGGAGTCTCCTTTTAACAGGGCTGCTCCCTTGCAACTGGTTGATGAAGGCAAAAACAAGCCATGCTTTCACTCAAAAAGAGAAAGAAAGAAAGAAAGAAAAAGAAGAAGAATGGTACATCACTTGCAAAGTGGGGCCTTGCAAGTAGACAGTAAAAACTCCTGCTAAAATGAGCTCAGAGACCTTTTCCATTTCTGACTCCTCCTTTGAGGAAAGAAGACCCAATCTACCTCAGAGATGATTAAAGACAGACTCATAATGACAGAATTCTGGAAAAAAAAAAAAAAAAAGAAACGGTGAGAGGCAAGCTCAGCTGACAGCCAGAGAATGAAAAAGGAGCAATTATCCCTGTTTGCTGTGATACTAGATATGAGCCAAAAATTTTTATTCAGCCGAAGCATAATTTCTAATTATACTGAACAATTGCTTACATAAGTGGAAAAGAAATGAAGGAATAGTGTGTCATTTCGCTAAAAATGACGGAAGAAAACGGGGTCAAATATCAAAGTGAAGTTTTATAGATAAGTAAATCAAAATATGGAATAGTTCTAGAAACATCATTTTTCTTGTTGTTACTAGATTAGTGTTATTTTGTTTCCAGAAATAGGAATGCTTCCTCATCACCATAAGAGAGAATGCTCTTGGCAAAAGGCTGATTGTAGAACTATAAAATGTCACAACTTCATTGAGAAGACATTAACTGGACTCAGGTAAATTTCTAATACAATACCATACTCAACTTTTAAATATAACTTACATCCATCTAAACTGAAACACCATTTTACTCAAAAGACAGAAAACCACACAGGTTGGACCATTAGAGACGACAAAGTCAATGTTAGATGTTTCTTTTTCCAGTATTATTTTGTGAAATAATTTTTCATAATTTGTTTAGATAACTAAATTTAATTTAAACACTCTTTCCCCATATTTCAGTTGTGTCATACCTAAAGACCTGTAGCTGCTTTATATTATTAGTTGCTTCAAAACAAATCTTGTAATAATTAGGACCCGAACTGAGTATGTAAGATGTTCTTACATTCAGCACATTTTACAGACAATAAACCATACTAAAAGGTCATGTTCATGATCTTTTAAGAGATTTCAGTTTTACTAAACAATTATGTTTGTTCACAGAATATTCCTTTTTCCATGGTTTAAATATAAATATATTTGCCAAAGCACATGTCTGTTTATTTACAGATACACAGAGCATTAGCTGTGAAATAATAAAGTAACTAGATGCACTTATTATCTTTTTCATGCAGAGACAGATTAGTCTGGCTTTTCTAAGAAACTGACAGTCCTCACCACCAGTCTGGATGCTGCTTTGATTTTCGGTAGTGCACAGCTGCCCTTAAAAGTGACTTTGATGGAATATGACAGGTATGAAAGCATGAAGGAAAAGGTTCCAGTGGTGATTTTCTGAAATTTTAAAGTTTAAAAGACAGAAGGAGAGAGAAGTCTGTGACTCAGTCCTGACAGAGGCTGGATGTCATACCCTGTGCCTCTACAGTCTCACATGAAAGAGGCTAATGACAAATATTGGGTTCCTTGGTGAGCCCTGTTAATTAAATTATATACTAAAAACAAATAAAACCTCTTCGACTTATAAAACAATAGCTACGGACATTTAAAGATGTTTTGAATTTAGAGAAATCAATTTAGTGGTCAAAAGAATGAGTATATGTCACAGAACACCTTGAAGACTGGACTGGAGGATTCTGTACCCAACAAAATGAGATAATAAATATTTGAATGCTGTTATCACTTGAAGAAGAATGAGTAAAAAAATGCAGGTATGCATTGCATATAAGATCATTGTCAATCTGCATATCTAAACAAACTATAAAGTTCAGAGCCTGAGCTTTTCACCTTGTATTTATGGGTTTATGTCTAAAAAACACTTTTATACAGATAAGTAGAGAGAAGAGTAAGGAGAGAGATGAACCCTCTAGGTTTGAACAAGAAAATGAATGTTCTTTTCTTCTTCTGCCACCTGTGTTTGTCTCATCTGGTCAGCACCTTTTTAACAAGTATTAAGAGTGATTTTAATGGAATAGACTGAAAGGGTGATCTACTTCTTTGTTACAATGATCAGTAAAAAATAGAATTTCCAAACTTCTCTGGACTGCAAATTTAGATGATAGGCTGTGTCTCTATTTAACTGTACATAATGGCTTGAAAGCTGATAATGACTGATAGCTGATAATAGCATCAGAAAATGTGTTCTGGTGGTCACAATCAGCCAGGAAATCTTTCTGCATGAACCATGCTAACAAGGATGAACTTGAGTAGTTATGGTTTCTATATTTAGTGCTGTCACATTAAACAAACAAACAATGCTCCAGCAACACCTTCCCACAGTTTTTTGTAGTGTAAATATACCTGAGATTTGTTTCAGAGCTTTGTTACTAAAGCAGTGATTTGTAGGTTTTCAAAACTTTCAAAAATTCTACACAATAAATGCTAAAATGGTATGTCAAGCCAAACGCTTAAAAGTATATTACCATATATGCTTAATGCTGGTTGAGATCTGTTTCAGACAAGAATGCATTTACTTTTAAGTGTTGTACATAAGTCTTGAAGTAGAAGAAAGAAAACTTTTATCCACCTCATTGTCAGTTTGCTATGTTACTTCCAGAAAAACGTATAAAAACCTTTGGGTCCTGACTAGTTTCTGAAGATTCCTTATTTCTTTGAACACATGTAAAAAAATTAAAGAAATGGACATCTATCTCTTTCTCAAGACATGAAATTTTGTCTTTCTTTCCCTAATTAATACAGAAAGTGTCAAAAAAAAATACTAACCTATCCCTTCCATTAATTTGCCTGATAGACAAGCACTTCAGAGGAAATTAAAAGACCAGTTGTTAGGCAGTTTCTCAGGGTTTATGTGTTATGATATGAAGTGAATAATCAAAATTAAACAAAATTTGAAATTTGGAAGCAAAGAGCAATGAAATGGACAAAGAACAATTATGATCCAAAAACCTTTTCTAGCTTTGAAAGTAATTGTTACCTAAGTTTGCCTTAGTCTCACTGGTAACAATATTTGAACATCCCAGAAACCAGAAATGGTTGATTCTCAGTCTGAACTAGGCTAACAGTAGCAAGGCTTATGAACAATGATAGAAATTTTGGAAAAGATCAGTGAACACCTGATGAGGGCAGGTTAGTGACTCTCCTTTATTTAGTTTATTATTGCACAGGAAGATTTCTAATAACTTTTCCATTAATATCTTTACAATGAACAATAATTCTTAGCCTTAAGTATACAAACCCATAAACCTACAAAATCAAACCATAACACAGCAGTATGTCTTATGTACAGCAAAGCTATTTTTGGCCAAGCATCTAGTTTTGCACCTTTCCACATATTTTATTTTACTCCTTCTCTATCTCTGCACAGTGGCATTCATGAGAACTAATTCACTTGACAATACAGAAGGAGACAAACAAAAATAGTAATTTTAACATACTAACAATTCCCCGAAATATTTCTGAGAATCACAATAAGGTATGTCATTACATATACAAAATACGTGATTGTGTGAGGTGCTAGAAAGGTTTTCCTGGCATGTGTATGTACTGACCTACATAATTCATGAATGGTGAAGAATAAGACCATTATATGCAGCAAAATGAAGACAGCATTGAATAATACCAAACTTCATAAGATGTCTGTAGCAAGCTTAGCTTTTCAGTGAATCAAATAGATTTTATTCAAAGCTTAGAAAGTACAAGGTCAAACAGTTTATTAAAATGGAGATATATATAATAAATAGATAGATTCATGCCCTGTACTGAAATTCATGCAAACTTCATTGGGTTAAGTGGTAGGTCCAGCTGTGTGAAAAAATATCAGCATTTGGCCCCTCGCCACAAGTCATTTTAGTAACATCTCTATTATTTTTCCAAAGGCTGCCAGGGCAGTTCACAATGCAGAACCAAATGATCCACCTCTTCCACTTCATGTTGTGCACCAGATGTTGATATTTTTGCAGACACTAAGTACCCTTTATTCCATAAGGATATAGTTTCACAGCAACGTGGCCATTAGTGATCTTTCCTGTTGTGCATCTATTTACTCAGATAATGTCTAAAAAATAAAACTTTCTAATTTATTTCTTGGATGACAAATTGCATTACTTTGGTGCCTGCAGCTGAAGAGTCTGCCTGTGTGAAGGCGTTAATAATATGTTAGTAAAACCTAAGTCAATTACTTTGTTTGAAAAACCAGGGTCCAGATGTATTTCTCCTTAGTGTACTTTTCTATTCACTATTCACTATTCTAGCAGGATAAAGGTGGCTATTTAAAATAGTTTGGGTAACAACTAAGCCATTTTAGTTGTCATCCCCAAATATTTTTTTCTGTCAACAGGTAGGGTCTCAGTCAGCAGCAAATCATAAACTATATCAAATTAGCCTGTTTAGCAGTTTGAATTATGCTTAAATTTACAGTAAAAATTTTGTAGTGGGTTTATATGTATCACAACAGCCCCATGCTAGATTAAAGAATGTCAAACTGACACCACAGATAGTGGGAAGTCTTATGCTCTGTACAAACAGGGAGTTGTTTAATAACTGCTTAAGTATTATGGAAGAGTATGCTGGGAAGAGAAACATTTATACTAATACAGGAAGGAAAAAGCCTTATGCTAATTAAAAGCCAGTCTCCATATAAAAATGTGAATTTAAAGAGAAATTCAGAAACAAGGTTACAAAGGTCTTAGATCTCCTAAAAATCAAGCCAAAAGCTTGGTTGTAAGAGTATCTGGTTAGGATGATCTTCTAAAACCATTCATTAAAACAAGAAAAATGTTGTTTCCAGGCTGATATTAAAAGAAACCTTCTGATCTAATATTTGTTTATATTATATGCAATACCCCTTTACCTTCACTTATTTATTTTCTAAAAAATTATATTCTTCATGCCTTGACAGGCTACCTAGAACAGAGGCTAGACAGTGTCATAGGAATAAAGTAGGTATTTATTAAAAAGGCCTTCAAAGGATAAACCTTGGGCAGTGCAAGAGCCTGGCTGAAGCTACACCCAAGATGGATGATGGGTCACAAATTTTTATGCTTTTATAAGTTTTGGTTCATCATTGGGGTTAATTGTCCAATTACAGCTTCAGGTTATGAAGTCCCATCTTCCCAGTTTGCTCTTCTCAATTCACTGTTGTTTATACTTCTTGGGCCTGAAGCTGCAATGGTGACCTTGGTTCTTGGGCTGGAAAAGTTTTGTCTAACTAAACTGTGAAGAGAACTTGCTAACACTGTATATGAAGCTGAGTTATATACTAATACAGTACAGAATCTGGAAAATGTGAAGCTAAAACTCAAGGCATGATTCTGAATATGACAAATGAGTAGTTTTTGTGTGCTCAGGTTTTGCTTTGTCCACCACACTTCGACGTAACAGAATAACAGTTACCAGCAAGCGTTCCTTAACTTAAATGCAGAAAATTCAGGTGCTGGGAGAGCTGAGACACCATAACAAGTGCCCTAGCTCCTCTGTCTGTCTTCCACTGTAAGATAGAAATAGCTTCCTTGAGGTGCATGGGCCAAACACAGGGAAATCACGTACCAGAGTTAATAAACAAAAGGCTGAAACATTTTGAAAAGACAATTGATGAAATTAATGGCTCTCTGGCATGCAGCAAGCTACTGGGGTACATGACTGAACTACAAGAGTCATAGGAAGAATATCACAGTAGCAGCCCATATGAACTTTTACCCCCACTATTTCTAAGCAAAGGTTTTATTTTTCTAATAATCTGATCAATGCTGATATAAAAACTTCAGAAACCAATGGATGATTATCCCCTAATGGATTATTTTCACATAAAATCTTTATCATCAAAAGTGGAAAAATGTATGCAACAAAATTCGAAAGCTACCATATTCACAAGCAAGATCTGAAGGCAAGATATAAATTCTCTTTTATGGAAATGAAACCATATATTATGAATCTGAAAACATGAAATAGAGAGGTTTTGTCACAACAATGAAGGCAAAAATGTCCAGTTAGAATTTATCTAAATTAACATTCATCTACCAGACAGTTCTCAGAGTGTTCTCAGAAGATCAGCAACTCTTCGTAGCAGTGTCAATCTTGAAGAAGCAAGAATTTATTTTAGAAATATAGATCTTAGCTCATAGATACATGAACAAGGTATGCTTCAGCCTGCTGCAAACAAGAGACCCCAGCTTGTAGATACACTACTCCTTCTGGCTTTAGTAAAGTGACTGTTACGTGCAGCCTATGGGTGCAAATAATAAGTTCTCTATAAATAAATGAAGTACATGGCCCTGAAAGTAAAATGGTACCTTGTATTTATTAAAGAAATTCTCTATTATCACTCAGCTGCATAGAGAGGATTTTTTATAGTGGTAGGGTCAGAAGATACAGCATTCCAAAGGTGATACATCCGTGGAAGCCTTTCAAGCATTCAGACAAAGCATGCAACAAGCCTTCTAACATGACCATAAGTCTATTTTCTTTTTATCCCTAACTTGTTTCGTTTATTATCAGAGCAGGTGTGTTATAGCAATTAGAGCTTCTGATGCAACCTTACCTCAGATAAGTAATCAAATAGAGCTAGTATGCTATTAATTGAAAGATATTTTTTCCCTCTTAGAAGGACACCATCTGGTAATTCAAAGGAAAATATAGCTGAATGCTTACATGTTTCTCTGAACAGAGTGACAGAATTAGTGCCAACTCTCTGGAAGTATTACTGTTATAGTAAGTGGGTGTTCTGTACCTTTGTTTCTTTTGTGGGTCTGGAAGAGCACTTTGACATTTCACCATATGCACAGTGTATTATGTGTCAAGAACTAGTGGCTATAACTAAACAGTTTTAGCTCATTTTCTTTTTCTTAAGGAAGATAATTTTGCTTTGATGCTGGGTCCTTCCACACAGATTTACTACTATGTTATTTTATTCTCCTTTTACCTTGAAATAAAACCTTAATTTCATTTCTCAGTCCAAATTAATTCTCTGGCATCACTAGCCTAGAAAACCCTCTGGGGCCAGCTATTTTCAGTGCTGCCATTTTACAAGAATTGTAATCACAGATGTATGACTAGATAAACTGATAAATTGTGGTAGCTGTAGGAAGATTGAATATTTTTTGCTCTTTACATGGTATGTATGTTTGGCACAAATATTGTCTCATTTTTGTTTCTATGCTTCATCACTATAGAATGGATTAATTAATTGATTGATTGTGTTAATTCACAGCAATTTTTTTACTCATAGCAATATTTTTTGTCCACTGTCTTGCCAGGATCAGCAAAACAGCATTATAAAAAGTAGGAGTCCTGGCAGGAGCTCCACTTCTGTGATAATTCCTGGAATACTCCTGTGTGTCTTTGTCTTTCTTTTAGTGCAGGTGCTAGAGCTGTAAAATAACAGAAACTTTTAGTCTGGAACGGACCTTGGGAGGGCATCTTGTACAACCTGCAGCCCAAAACATGGTCAGTACTGAGTTCAGACCAGAATGTTGGGGACTTTTTATAGTCCGACTCAAAATGTTCAAGAATGGAAGTTCCCCAGCCACTCTGGAGACCTTGTTCAAAGATGGTAGGGCATGAACATGATTCTCTGTGGGGAATTTTACTGGAGAACATAAATTCATTCACTCAGGCTGGATTTCTTGGCACTAGGAAATCTCCTTTCCAGCTGACTAAGGCCAGCAGTTTGTACTGATGCATTTCTTGGTAGTGAACTCTGCAGGGCTGAGGAGCTCCATCATTAGAACTATACTAATTTTCTCCAACAAATGTCCTTCAGGGCTAGAGCAGACAAGAAATACATTTCTTTGCTTACCATCCAGAATTTTTATTCTTTACCAAAAATATTTACAAGATCATAACTACACTATGATCATAGATACACTATCAAAACAGTTCTGCCTCTCTGCAAGACTATATAGTCTTAGAATTTATATGAAGTGGATCCATTCTTCTGTGTTTCTCTGAAATATGTCTGTGTGGGATAAAAATATAGGAGAGCCACAAACACAGTTTGTGCCTGATAGCTAGGTGATATTGCTAACCTGAGTTTTCATTTTACTACAGGCAGAATGCAATGTGTCTGGAGATTACCTTGCTTTGAAACCAAGTAAAAAATTAGGAACTTTAGGAGCTGTTTCTCTAATATTTATTTTACATAGCGTTAGGAGTTAACTGAATGGTTTGACTGATGAACACACACATCCTGAGTTCCACCTATAGCAAGTGAAAACACTGCTACAAAATTGTTCAGATTTATGTAGGCTTAGAAATTACCTTTGGAAGGTAAGGATGATTATTGTTCAAAACTAGGAAAACCTGTTAAGGGCCATGAATGGATGCTGCAATTGAAACAGTTTCTCCTTTTTGCCATCAGGTCAAGAGCCATCTTCTAAGTTGCACCAGCAGTGTTGGAGTTGAGAATGCATTATTTTTCAGGAGAAAGTCACTTTTTGCAGTGGAAGATGTATTCTTCAAAGAACTCAGTCTGAAGTTCAGGTCGAAATTTCCTCAATAGCAGGTGCTCAGACAAGTACAGCTGGCTGGTTTATTGGAACAAAACATTTGACATCAGTGCAGTAAATAAACATGGCAATTTTGTTTGAGCTGATCCAAAACAAAATTTTTTTTTTTTGAATTTGCTCATGGAGAAAATTGTCAAAACTGAGTCTAAACTGCAAGTCAAACAAAAATGATCTATTTATTTAGACATCTGATTCAGCAAGACTTCAGCCTAGATTTTGGAGCACAGTCCTCTTGTAATCACTAATAGTTGTTATAAATCAGACCTGAGGCCCTAGTTAGTAAATCTCAGGTTGCAGGCACAGAAAAACAAGACTATGCCCAGCAGCCATGTCTGACCATGCATCTGCTTTGTCCACAGGATATCTGTGTGTCAGAAATAGCAACTGGCTGTAGTTAGATGGGGGGAGTGTTTCCACCAAAGGCTCTCCTCTCTGCTTTTTCTGAATGCTTTAAACATAACTTCCAACCTGCAAGCAGAAGCAGCTCAGAGGCAGCAGCTCCATTTCACTTAAAACCACCTTTTTTCATCATTGACATGTAGAATGTATGTCAAAAGTATTTTGCAATCAGCAGTCAGCATACAACTGTACAAAATTTGAAACTTAAGATCATCACATATCTCAGGATCAGAACATCACCTCCCATATCAAGACAAAAAAGGCTCCTTCTTTGACACGTCATTGATGAAAATAAGTATAACAGGTATGTATGTGTTTTTAAAGAGCCACACACCCATCCCTTTCCCAGAAAATTAAAATCCAGCTAATCAAAACATTTTAGTGAGTAGATAGTTTACACACTGAAGAAAGGTGATATTATAAAACTGGAGAATAGAATAGAATAGAATAGAATAGAATAGAATAGAATAGAATAGAATAGAATAGAATAGAATAGAATAGAATAGAATAGAATAGAATAGAATAGAATAGAATAGAATAGAATAGAATAGAATAGAATAGGAGTGAATATAGGTGTCCCTAATGATTTTTGTTTCATGCCATAGGAATTCTTAGCAACATATTTGAATATCAATAAACCAAAAATCCTCAAGGATAAAAAAATCCATATATGTCCTAATATCTAGTGCCTCCTCTGGAATGTAAACCAATAAAATATTTTTTTTTCATTTGCACATTTCATTTAATTTCATTTCATTCCTTTCTATTTTTCTGTCCTTAATAGCCAAAGCAATACAATTTAATTTCTTGTTCCTTTCTATATCTAGATAAATTAATTAGTTTTTCTTTTTCTCATAAATATATAAATTTCCTATATTGAAATAGGCATTAAGAGGGGAATAGTCTAGATTTAACTGGAATAAAAAAAAATCTCTTTATTCTAAAACAAAACAAACAAACAAACAAAATGAGTTCAGTGTAGTAAAATCCCTTTCTTGAACAATGATGCACTGATGCACTTCTGGTTTTCTGTATTGTGATCCTCCTGAAAATAGAAACTTTATGTTTAATTGATTTATTTGTAATGATTCTGGCTTAAGGAAGAGACTCTTTGAAGCTGATTGATTACTGCAACAAGCTTAAGATTTCATACCACAAGAAACCTTTTTGTACTAATAAACAGTGGGACAATAAAGCTCTGGGGCATGGTGTTTCCCTTCACATTAAAGTGAGGATTTGCAACATAAGTATGTGAGGGACATAGTTTATGTGCTCCCAAGAAGCAGACATAATGAACTATTTCTTTTAATGGCAGATTATCCCTGTTTCTATTTCCTGGAGTGAAGACCTCGCAAATTGATGTATCTGTCCTCTGAGGTTTTCAGAGAGGCATTATGGCATTTTAAAATATTAATATGAGAGTACATTTAGCTGAAAGTAGCTAGCCTGGTAGTCTCTTGTGGCTGCCATACAGGTCACCAGAGACCTCCTGTCTCTCAAGGCAAATGATTTACTCTAAGTGTATCATTAAGATATACTTTTTTTGAATTTATGATAGTGCTTTCTTACAAAGTTATACCTTTTCTATAAAAATTTAAGCATTTTTATGCTATTTTCTCCCTTCACTCACTGTTCCTTAAAAACCTGGTCAGTGTCATGGGCAAATTGAAAGTGCCACCCCCTGCACTGCAGTAGTAGGTCTGTGTTGAACACTGATTAGCTAGGACTGGATGTCACATCTTGTTATAACTTTACATAGCTGAAAAATTTCCTAGGAGATTTGAAAAGAACTGCAATTATTCCTCCAATGGAAAAAAAAAAAGAAAAAGAAAGAGAGGGAAAAAGAGAGGAAGAGAGAAAATGAAGGAGAGAGAGGGAGACAAAGAGACAAAGAGAAAAAGAATGAGAGAATGAAAGAATGAGAAAAGGAATGAGAGAGGGAGAAAAAGAAAAAATAGTGGGAGAAAGAGAAGCAAGAGAGAAAAAGAAAGAGAGAAAGAAGGAAAGAAGGAAAGAAGGAAAGAAGGAAAGAAGGAAAGAAAGAAGGAAAGAAGGAAGGAAAGAAGGAAGGAAGGAAAGAAGGAAGGAAAGAAAGAAAGAAAGAAAGAAAGAAAGAAAGAAAGAAAGAAAGAAAGAAAGAAAGAAAGAAAGAAAGAAAGAAAGAAAGAAAGAAAGAAAGAAAGAAAGAAAGAAAGAAAGAAAGAAAGAAAGAAAGAAAGAAAGAAAGAAAGAAAGAAAGAAAGAAAGAAAGAAAGAAAGAAAGAAAGAAAGAAAGAAAGAAAGAAAGAAAGAAAGAAAGAAAGAAAGAAAGAAAGAAAGAAAGAAAGAAAGAAAGAAAGAAAGAAAGAAAGAAAGAAAGAAAGAAAGAAAGAAAGAAAGAAAGAAAGAAAGAAAGAAAGAAAGAAAGAAAGAAAGAAAGAAAGAAAGAAAGAAAGAAAGAGAAAGAAAGAAAGAAAGAAAAAGAAAGAAGGAAGAGATGGAATAAATTTCCATATTAAATAAATAAAAAATTGTTAATTAAAAAAATAACAACAGATAAGCTGTAAATGTTTCCTTTTATGGGAAATTTAATACTTAATACATGGTTGCCTAGTCCACATTTTTTTCTACACAGTATAAGATATCAAGGGTGAGTCTGTAACCTTCAGAACTTCTAGAGGAGTATCATCTGCTCAGCTTAGTGTTATTAAAAAAAGTCAGGAAAGCAGAGAGATGTCATTTCTATTTGCTGAAATTGTATTGGATTTCCTACTATCCCATTCATGTATCAACACACACAAATTTTGTCTTTTCACAAGTGGCAGAAGGTGATTCTTCCCACATATCTGTTTTTAGGAGATCCTAGATATGGTTAAGGAGATGAAGGTTTCACAAAGAGGTGGGATTCTGAAAAGTAATCCAAGGCTAGCTAAAGTCAGTGTTAAACTCCTCAAGTGAGGATCATGACCAGAATGTCATAATATTCGAGGTTAATTTAAATACTGGTCTTTGTTTTCTGTCTTGATTTATTTAAGACTTAACTGATCAAAGTAACATTATAATGTAATAGCTGAAATGTAGTTTTTCGCTATTTGTAATACCACATTTGAAACATACCTGGTAGATTTCTCCTCTATTTTGGTATAGTCATCTACAGAAGGAGAAAAACAGAGTTTATATATGAATTTGTTCTAAAAAGCTGAAGCCTCAGAGAGAACAGAACAGTGCTTGAATATACAAAAATTAAATAATAATTTTAAATCCTCCAATTCTAGTATAGTTCAAAACCATGTTTGTAACCTGGGAAAGACACTGGAGTTTTTGAGAAAAAGCATAGCTCCCACAACTATATGTCAGCTGATGATTTGGTCCCAGGTATGTGTGCCACAGTGTTATTGCCCCTTTTTTTAAGCACAAGTATCCTCTACAGCATGTGCAGCAGAGAGTAGCAGATGGGCCTGTGCTAAAGGCAGAAGACCCTGGGGTGTCTGCATGCAGGAAAAGCGTGTCCATGTGGCCTCATAGCAAGACATTAGATAGCTGCCACCTGCTCCTGCACACCACCGCAAGGGTTAGCTCTGTGCTGCGGAGCAGGACGGGCAGGGAGGTGGGGAATAGCTGCAGCCAGCCATCCCAGACAATGTGCTCCCCTCCCAAAGCTGGGGGATTTCAGATAGCTGCACAGTCAATGCCAAAAGGCAACATCAATCTAAAATCCCCCGGCAGCACTGGGGAGCTTGCCATGGGCACAGCTGTGGACCCACGCCAGCCCCTGCTGGGGTACCCAGGGCAGAGGGGACACAGCACAAGCAGCCCGAGTCCTGCAGAGTGGCAGCGTGTGGGTCCATGTGCTGGCTTCCTGCTGGCTTTCACAACTATAAAACCCACCTGTGCTTGGCTCTGTGCACTTTCTTCTCCGTACATAAGGCAGATTGCATTGCACTTCACATCTGCAGAGGAAAACTGAATAAATTTTTGGAACTGCCTGTTTTGGGTTCTAAGGCATGGTCAATGTTAATTTCAAGTTAATCTACACAAAGGTATTTCCAGTTTTCAGTTATCAGCTTTACATTCACGTGTGCAAGCAATACGATACAATTTGCTAATTGTGCCATATTGGAATATGGGGATTTATTTCTTTTATTACTTTTAGCTATCAATTTTTACATCGTATCAAAATTCTTACCAAAAAGTGGAATAATGTCTAAAAAATTATGTCCACAGACTAAAGGTAAGAAAAAATAGGTATTTAAAATCAGATTTTTGGCCCAATTATAAATTTTTGAGGCTTTTCTATTTTTAGATGACTTGAATGGGGTTTTTTTACTTTTGGTTTCACATTATTTTGACCCTTCTGTCTTGCAAAGAAGCAAAGATTTTCCATTTTCTACATGACAAAACATATTAAAGAAACAAAAAACAATTCACCGAAATAGAGGAAGGAAGGTAGAATAAAAAGACATGGACAATAAGAAGTACAACAATCCTCAAACAAAGGTTGAAATACTGCTTAATGATAGAAAATAAACTATTCATACATTCAAGATTTTTATAGAAGTTATCAAATAAAGCAAAAATTATGAACTCTCTAGACTTACACAGAATGATTTGCCAGTTTTCTAATTTTTGAGCAATTCCATTGATAAAAACATACTTCAGATGGCTAAATAGCATTTTAGACGTGTGCTTTACAAGCGCCTTTAGAGAAACTGTAAGCGACAGAGCATTTCATTTTTGAGATTGTTTTATACATAATTTCATTTGCCTAGACACATCTGTATTTCTGTGTTAATTCAAATGGTTGGAAAAGACCAGCAAGGACCATAAATACAATAGAAAGCCTTGAATAATACAGACAGCCCTACCCTTTCATTTACCCTTATTCTGTTTTTTTCTGAAACTATTCTGAGAATGGTATTATTAAATGTACCTTAACCAGCATAATTCCATTTTCTATTACTTGAGCATTCACATCACAGAAAGTATAAAGACTCCTGGGCACACTTGTGATTCTTTTCCTCCACTTTTCATGTACATAGTTTTCAGCTGGCTTTCTTTTTTCATGACAGCCTGTTCCAAATTCAGCTAATGACACATATATATTTATGTGTATGTTTTATAAATAAGGGTACAAAATCTGAAGACATTGTTAGTGCCCAGCAAATCACAAAATGGTTCTGTTGGCAGATGCTGCAAATAATTTCTCTTTCTGTATTTCAGCTATGTTGACTGTGAATACAAGTACCCACGTTTAACATCACATTTGAATTGGAGGAAGAAGTGGACAGCTTAAGCAATCCCCTTAAATGTGATATGGGGAAAAGTAACAGTGATAGCTCCTGTAATGATAAGTAGGAGTGCTCCACTTGCAGAACAGATAATACAGGGATCTTGTCAACTGTAGCCTGTGGGACAGCAGCTTTAGAGCACAGCCAGCCTCTTCTCATCATAGTGAGGGAGCCCTTGTGTCTTCTGCCCATCAAGTGTTTAGAGTGGATACTAAGTGATATTGAAAGGCTTTTTATCAGCAATCAGTTCAAAAAAAGTTAAGCACTTTACTTTCCTAATAATTAATCTTAAATGCATCTTTAAACTTAACTCTAGCTAGAAGACTGAATGCTATCTTGAAAAAAAAGGTAAAACCGACAAGAGCAATGAGAACTAAAGAGACTATTAAAACTTATTTTTGTGGTTTATTTGCCCCATACTTTCAAAATATTGACAACAAAGATGGTTATGTCTGAGGACAGTGATTTTTCCTCAAGTAACATATTTAATATTTAAGAAAAAGTAAATATTTTTTCATTTATTTACAAGAGAAATTATGCCTATGTGCATTTAAAAACTTTTTGCTTTGCATCAAATTCTTATTAGTGACTTTTGTTTATCAGAGGAATGGGGATGTTCAATACCTGTAAGCGAGACTGCTCCTTCAGTATCAGTCTTATCTTGAATCCACACTTTTAAGTCTGCCACTGGTTTAGCCCATAAAAGATGGTGCTATTGCAGAGCTGGGGGGCTGCTTCCTATCATTCCTCAGGTGGAGCAGTCAGCTTCTCCTGGACTTTCAGGGACCTCTGCATGTTCACCTTACAGCTAAACCTGCTCTATAGATGAGATCAGTCAAGTCTGTGCTTATGGACTTGGACTATTATAATGGAAATAGTGTATGTCTGACAAATAGTTCTTTCTTGCATTATTGGTTAGTGTTCCATCAGTGACAGTGTGCAAAACTCCTCTATTGGAATAGTAAGAGCCTATAAAATGCCAGAGTGGTTTCAATATTCAAGTGGTTTAGGGCTGGATTGATCACCTAGTTTTAGTTATCCTAAGCTGCTTTAAGCAGTATAAAATATCTGTTTGTGGTCTTTGCTAGTCGGTGGGGAGATTGAAGCATCTGAAGGGCAATCTATCCATGTCACTTTCATAACTGGTGTTATGAAAGATGAAACTCTGTCCAGGCATATCCTTTTGATTTCTCTGGTGACAGTAGAAGAAAGCAGAACTACCTTAGAACAACTTGCAAGAACTGGAGTAGGATGAAGCTGAGTCTTGCCTATCATAAACACATTTTTTGACCATGAACATTTACTTTTGGATTCTCATGAGCACGTTTCACTTGCCAGTTCTACCTTCCTTAAAGAAAATTCCTGAAGAATATAAACAAATGCTGCATGTTGAAGTGAGACTGCCATTAACTTTAACAAAGAGAAAAATGTTTGCCTAGGTTCTAATGGTGCAAAAATTAAACAGTTAATTTTTTAAAAAATACATATTTAAATATCCTGTAAGGATAAGGAGATTCTAAATGCATGGCCTATGACACAGTTATGTACCTATTTTTAAAGTTGCAACTGGTTCTTGCAAAAAATTCTCAAGCATTGGGTCTATTATTACAAATACATCAATCAAAGTCTGCTCTAGATTTAGTTGTGGTCAGTGCAATTTTTCTTATTTTGCACCAAAACATGACAGAAGAATCAGTAAATTTTAATATGATGGACCTACATAGTCTCTCATTGTGCAAAGTGAAATTTCTCAATATAGCTACTTAGAGTACTTATTTATAATATAAGGACTGTTCTCATTATATATATAAAATTAAGTTTTAATGTTATGAGATAGTGAAATTTTTGATATGGATTAATTGAATTCAGAATCCGTCGCTCTTAAGCATTTGACATAACTCTTCTATGGAAATTATCTGAGAGGAACATAAGTCATTTTTAATAAATGTGGGGAAAGGGTCTGAGGTGAAATGAGGTTGGTGGTTGGGGCTCAGATTCTAATAAGATAAATTAAGGCTACTCACTCAGCTAACACTCAGTGCAGTTGTCAGCACTCCTGGTTTTAAAAAGGAGAGATCGAAGGAAAGATTTAAAGATGAATGAGCCATGTGGGCTCAAACCCCCTCTCCTTTCAGTAGATAGTGATTCTGCAGGGTCAAAGTTGAGGAGTGATGGGAAGAGTATTAAGAAATCTAGCAATTTAGAATGGAGATATATTCTCACAGACATGAATTATATCTTCAGAAGGTACAAATTTGGATTCAAAAGGGCTACTTTCTTCTGGAGGTTACCAGAGAAAGTGGCCTGATCCTTGAACCCAAGTCTGGGTTTTCAAGATTCCAATAAGTTTCCAAATTTTGGTGGAGAGCAATCAACTTGTGCAGTTCTGTAACCCATTCTCATACAGTCCTCCACATCACTTCAGAGAGTTACATACATGAAAGCAGCATAAAACAGGATCTCAAATTTTCAGATTGCATATTTGATAAATTACACCACTGAAACCTTAGTGTTAATTCTCTACAGTGATCTTTATAGAGTAGCTGGTATAACATATATAGAGCACTGTAAATAGGTCAGATTTTATTGTTTATTTTAACAAATGGGTAGGGTTGCATTAGCATTGCAGAAAATGTATAAATATTGATTTGAAAACCTGGTGTGCACAATAGAAGAGCAACCCTTGTAACCCTTTTAGAGAAACCCAGCCATAAATAAAGTTCATCTCCATTTTTCAACAAAACAATTAATACTTTATTCATCCCAAAAGGATTATCATGCCGATTGCTAACAATGGCAACTGAAGTATTCTAACACTACTAACACTACCCTGTGAAGACTATATTTATTTGTATATCTGAAGAAGGGACATAATGGTATGTACTGCAACTGCATTTTATTTGTGGTGGAATCTATAAGGGTAACTTTTAATAGCTCTACATGAGCTGAGTGCTAAAGGATGCAGCTGACAAATGCTTGTATTATTCTGACCATGTGAAAACAAAATCAATAAATGCATTTTTGGAACTAGAGGAAACAGTTATGTATTGTCTTGCATCATGTTTTGTTCATTTACTTTATATCTTTCTGTATGCAAAAAGCTCTGTACAAAAATATTAATGGTATATAGCTGTATATAATTACAGAATATTTTTGTAAACTTTATTTTAGAAGGATATTAACTGGCTGACTACAGCACATACATATTCACAGTAACCAAAATGATCCAAAAGTTTAGGAGATTAATTTCATTTTAGATGGACACTAGACATTATCTAAGCCTTCTGCTCTGGGAATTGGGTTTGAAATCTCAGAAGTAAGACTTCTAGTTTTATCACCAGTACTCTCCTGCTCTCCTGGACTGAAAGCAAACAAGAAGGAACTAGAATCTCATTACACAGTGTGAATAAAAGAGGGAAAGGATACTGGAAATTTTTTCAAAGCTCTTTCCCAGCCATGAGATTGATCTAAACATAAGTTGTTTAGATCCATCTCAGGTACCTGTCATATCACAGCCCAGAGGAGAAGAATGAAGAGCAGAGCAACTGTCTTAGTAAATCTTTCAGGGCCAGCAACTGGCTTCTACATATGGATGGCAACATGTGTTGGTTGGAAGAAGAAAAAACAACAGAGCGATATCAAAGATAAACACCAGATTCAGCTAGGGCTAAAAGCAAAAAACTGTAATTATTGGATGTCCTAGCATCATTTGCCATAGCTTTGATACCATTTTTAAAATAGTAAACTATTTTTGAAAATAGGCATTTTGATACCATTTGAAAATAGTAAAGTTTGATGCCAAAAGTCCTGCTAAAAGTCCTCCCAAAAGACAAATTTCTTTCCTGAAAACCATTTTTGTTTTACTGAAAAATATTAGCAAAACAATTCTTTTGAAAAGCCTTTTTGGCTTTGTTGAACAAAGGTTTCAGTACCAGATTGTATTTTATCTTCTGTTCATTTTATGACTAAAAGTTCACAGGCAGACCAAGTAAATCAGAATCTGCTTTTCATCCATCACAAAACAGAAGAGAACCACATCTGCTGCTCAGTGAACCTCAAGGTGTCAAACTGGCTATAACAGGTGAGTTTTATCTGGATTCACCAAACTCTAAAAAGCTGTATGCTCTGTTTTAATGGATATTATTCATACTTTCATACCATACACAGAAATGGGAAAACATGTATAAAGGACAGATGATTCCCTTGTAAAATCTATACATTTAATAAAACAAGTCCCATTTTGACATATTGAGAGTGAGGAGATGTTAACACACTTTTATGCAAGCACATACAAAAAATCTCCCATTCTGAATAATTACCTACAGAAGAAATAAAAATGACATGTGCTAACAAGATAATTTGATAAAGTTACAGGTTTAGATTAAACTTCATAAAGTTTTAGCATGATTGAAGCATTGAAATAATGACACAGAAATGTGCAATAATGTTTGGAAATGAATCTTTATCCTTCTCAGTTTACATCTTGAGAAGATATCCTTAAAAATACTACATGCTAAAAATGTTGTTGGATTGCAACCCTTTCATTTATTTAGAAACATAACTATTAGATTTGGCTTGGAGGTCTACAAACCTTAAGACTGAAGAAGAATTGGACAAGAATACTCCTTCTATATGGCAAATTGTGTGAATATTTGAAATACAGCTGTCTGGCATCTGAGATAATTCCAAGCTTAGGGTAATAAAACTTCAGTGACATGTGGGATTTTATTTTAAATAAGTTTATTTATTCTTATCTTTAATACTTGATCTTGAGTGGTTTGTAGTGTAAAAATAAATATCACAATTTCCTGAATATGTGTGGTATGTCCTAAGTAATGATTTTTTTAAAAGTCCTGAAGGCTCCTCTTTTACTAATTTAATAATTTAATTTCTCAGCTATTATTAAGCAGAACACTAAATGCAATAATTAAACCAAATATATTTACACCTAACACATAATGCAAGCTAGATGTGTCTTGAAGATATCCTGTGGGATGAGGTGAGATTATTTGCTTTTATCCCATGATGAAATGAATAATAAATATCTTAGAAACATGGGATGCTTTCATTTTGTATATGAATAAATGCTGAAGAATTTCACCCAAGACTATAGCATTTCAGAGAGGAATGAAATTAATAAAGAGGGAAATCAAAATAAATATGATGAGAAAATGGTCATGATTCAAGAAGAATTTCAAGAGTTTAAAAATTTAATTTCATTTGAAGAATCTAAAGAAGACTTTTCCTAGATGAGAGCTTCTCTCAGAGAGATACCTGAATTCTCACCACATATTCTACTTCTTGGTTTTGGAAGAGTTCTTCTAGATATATCTCCAAAGGAAAAACATATAAATAGAATACAATACCATTTTTCTCATCATCAGGTGGTCCTTCCTATAAAAAGCACTCTGTTCATTACAGCACTGTTCCTCTCCTTTTAAATTGATTTTTAAGAGTTTCAACCTTCTGCTAAAGCAATACAATTTTCCATGAGATGATGTACCTTCAGTCTTTTGATCTATACTGCCTAAATAGTGATATGAGAGATAAACAGCTTTAAAACCAGTAGTCTTTACCTACCAGAACAGCAATTATTGCTGAAATTGTTCTGCACCCTCATATTTAGATCTGTTCAGTGATTTGATGTTCTCCGTCCTTGTGCTGTTGTTGTAGGAGGAAATTCAATGCTCTAAAAATCCAGTTCAGGCAACCTGATTTCCTAGATAAATTATTACATGTGTTCTCTATCTAAACTTAAACATGATTTTTATTTTTTGTGAAGCAGTGACTGGATAGTCCCTTTCTCCTTGAGAAAGGCACAGAAGTATGATTCCTCTGTTCCCATTCCAGAAACCATTGCTGGATTTCTCTATGGCAGAAATTTCAAAGTACTGCATTTATTTTCCTATTAACACTTCATTTATCTGAAATTTCACTGGACTTCTAATATACAAATTTTTACGAAGAAGCCAAATATTCAGAATTGCTCTTTCCTTCTTGTAGGATTGTCATACTGAACATATTAGGATTTCCTGCAAGTCATTACATCTTAATCTTCTGTTTGAATAATATTCACAGTTTGCAAAAGAAAAAAAGAATATCCTTTTCCTACTTTGATAAGAAATATCAATTTGACGTTATTCTAAAATTCAACCTAGAAGAACAAAACTGAGAAAACATATAATGAAAACAAAGATATATTCTCATGTTTCAAGATCTGTCAGGTATGAAAAAGACTCTCTAGAGATGTGATTTGAGTGATCTAAATCTCATCTAGAGAGAATGTAGGAATATTATACCACAGAGAATGATGCAAAGAGATAGCTAAATGACATTATAGGTCTTCCCATCTAAAATTTCTCTCTCTTTAAATGGACAATTCTATTCAGCCATCTCTGTGAGAGTTTTTCATGACTGAGATAAAAATTTATCCTCATATTTGAACCTGGCCATTCACAATGAAAACAGGATACCACTAGACAATATATAGGGAGCTTCTGTGAAGCCATTGTGGCGGACATGACACAAAGAAATAACTGAACCTGTAAGGTTAAGATAAAACTTGAAGTTAGCTGAAAATTTTAAGATGAAAATATTTCTTATACAACACATTGCAGAGTCAAAACTAAATGTGAATACTGCAATAACTGTGTATCAAATTCCTGGACAGCAGCTCTTCAGGTACAATGAAGGCTCATGGAGTGATTTGAATTGTTGAAATTTTTATAGTCAAAGGACATATCTGTATGTGTGTGCATGCACAGTTCTCCTATTACAGTTATTACAACAGCTACTTTTTATGTGACTACATTCATCTCTGTCAATGTGCTTAGGATTTTTGCCAGCTTCTCCCAAGCAGGAAAGAGAAATGAGCCAATCAAAATATTCTGAAATTATAATCATTAAAAATATCACATCAAATCATCAAATATTAAGGATTATTAATGTAGTTGATTTAGGTTCCCAGTTCGGTGGGTTTTTACTTTTTATTTAGCAGATTGCAGAAGATATAAATACTAAGTTTCTTTTTCAAAAAACAACTTAAATTGCTTTTAAGAAACAGATGATTCCAGTATCATCTGAAATGTTTGTTGCCTAATGCTCAGAGCCACTATATAAGGATGGCTAATACAAATTTATGTTATTATTTTTAAAATTCTCATATAGGTACTATACCTTCCATATAGATATCACATAAACAGAATGTATGTACTGTTAGAGACAGATTCTATTTTTAATATTTTTAATCTCTGAACAGTCTCTGAATTTGCACTGACTGCACTCTTTCATAATTGAAAGGTTCCTAAAGATTTATCTTGTCGCCTTCAATCTTCCTTTTGGAAGCACTACCATCATAACTTAAAATAACATTTCCTCAGTGATTTTCTCTAGCAAGAGCCTGTGTGCATGTCAAATCAAGTATGTCAAAGCAGGTTTCCATAGGATAAATTTCAGTCATTTTCAGCATCTGCAAAAAGGTGCTCAAACAGACTTTGTTATTACTAATGCACTTCAATAATGAAAACAGAGATATGGCCATAAAGATTTCTTATATGTTTTACAAAAAATAAATGAGAGGATGGAATACTATTTCCTTCATCTACTGGGAATAAATAGAAAACAGTAGTGGGTGTAATGACTACATACTGATTTAGAAAACAACATTAATAGCTTGCATGCATAAGCTTTTGCATAAATAAACAAATGAGTAACAAAAGAGTGGATGGCTGGATTGAGAAGACAAGGAAGTTATTGCTGTGTTGGGGAAGACTCGGGTGAAAACATTAATTCAGACCTGCTTCAGCTAACGTCAATGGGAGTTTCACTCCTGGCTTTCAGACTGAATTTCAAGCTACCCTGTAGCCCAAAAACATAAATGAAGAAAATGGAAATGGGTTAATGGGACAAATACATATAAACAAATATAAAAAAAATAGTTCCAAACATTTAGCATAAACGATTTTCATTTTAGCTGGAACTCTAATGATGTTAGAATATACATTCAAGCAGGAAAACTGTTTCTATATTTTACAACAAGCTATTACATTGCAAAGAGAGCAATGCAGACACCATTTCTTTGTGAATTCCTGATGCTTTGCTGCAGTACATTGGAAGTATTTTAGATTGGGTTTCCTAAATCATAAATATTCCATGCAGGAGTCAGTATGACACAACACCTCACTTCATATTCTGAAACAAATTTTAAAATGATCATAAACTGAAAATGGGTAGCATATACTTGAAATTGTTGAGAAACAGTAGTTAAAAAGAATTAACTGAAGGGCCTTATATTTATGTGGTAAGTTAAATATATGATGAGGAGGGAACCTTCCCAGCTGTTTCTGTTTCACAATGTGAATACTGGATAATCTGAATTTTCTTTGTTTGGATCATGAAGTTTGAATAATTAAACAATAGGTCGTTTGAGCTCTGTTGTGTCATCAACTAATTACTACATTTATGCTTGTCAATAGCAAACCCACAGTAGTATTTTAAATTCCATTTATTGTACTTTAGCTTAATGCTTACTGTTACTTTTCCTCCACATTTTTTCCCATCATGAAAATTAACCCACATATATCTTTCTGGAAAGAAAATAAACAGCTCCCTTGCCAAGCCTTTCATTACACTGTTGCTTTCCGTCATGAATTGTGGTCTAACAGTAGCCTAGTAAAAAGCCAGGGCCTTTGAAGTGTTGTGCTAATTTGATTAATACGTAGTTACATCCTGTTATGATGCACTTTGCCTTATGCATTTTAAATGGAAAATGCAGAGTGGATTACATTTGTGTTAAAAACACAGCATACTAAATGAACAGCATTGAAAGTGGTCTATAATAACAAGAACTGCAACCACTTTAAACATGTAAAAGGTTATTGCTTGCAGGTTAATGACAATTGTACCAAAATATGTGATTTTATAACAATTAAAAGGTCAATATAAATACTAGTGAGATTCACACAGCTGCAGGGGGAAATGTCCGATTTAAATTTATTGAATAAAACAAGACAAAATATTCAGAAAATTACTCTGAACTGTGTGTCCTTCTACTCATCCCCATAAATACTTTGGGACTTGAAGTCATGGTTAATTCACCTTCCATCCTAACAGAAAAGAATTTTATGTGTTTTTCCATTCTGTTTGAATGATGACTTAAATTCAGCTTCTGTGGTTGGTTCATATAAATTTTCTGCCTCCTAGCCGATAACACTATTACACTGCAATATTGCATATATTTGGTGGTTTTTTTCACTTATCTTTTCTATAAATTAAAATTGTTTCTAATTTTAAAACATTTAAAACAAAAACATTGTTTTATCATAATATCTTGAGATACAATAATCACCTCAGAATAGGAAATAGATTTAATTTCAAGTCTATTGACAGCCAAAGATGTGAGCAAATCTAACTCTGTGCTTTAAATGTGCATCAATATGCTTTAAAGAGTTACATTATTCTTGCACCTACTAAATTTTCTAGCAACTTGGTACAGTAAAATTGTTTCCAGTGCCAGGAGGAAGCACCTCATCAGAACACTGCCCTTTTATCTACTCTTGCTAAAACAGACAAAATATCAACAATTGATGATGACCCCAAAAATCTAAGTATACTTTTAAAAATTACAGATATTAATTATGATGTGCACAGGACCTGCACACAGATTGTCTTTCTACAATTGAATCTGCTTTCTACAATTTCTCTTCTTGAATGCAGAAAGGTGTCATTATATTAATTTGTTGTGTTTCCATGTGTTTCAGTCTTTGGTGTCATTCTATTTCATACTTGCCTAATGTTCGAAGCTAGTCTGACACCCCTTTCTTATATATATATTTTGGCTGAAAAAAAGACTTATTGTGGAATATAGCATCCTTGTTATTGAAGAAGAAGTCCAGCAAAAGACAAAGAATTGGATTAAAAAACATTAAATCATTGAGCAGTAAAATAAAATGTGAGCTTATTTCTGCCTATTGTATGGATTTGTTGGCAAATTCAAGGTGGCAGACACTTGTTATTCCATCTACCTCCCTCCAGGGAGAGACAGCATGTCTGCATGTGTTTCTAATTTATTTTTAAACAGTTTAATTAATGCTTCTTACCTATTCATTTGAAAAAACATAGTCATAACGTTTAATTTATATTCCTGAAATCCAGGAGAATTGCTTTCTTTACTTAGTACAGACTTTTCTGTTCAGTTTTTATTTAGCCAGTAAATAATGCTGTCCGAACTTTTTTCTTAGAAAGTTTTCATGTTTGCAGTTATCTTAAGGTTTACTCTATCTTTCACTAGGAAATTGTCATGCTGTTCACTGTTGCTTAATCTCAGAAGAAATATTCACCATCATGTTTTAAATACCTTCTAAATTTTCTAAATTTTTTTTCAGTATTTCCAGCAACATATGCAATAATTATGGAAACCATCTATGGAGCTGACCGAGAGAACAATTTAGAAAAGATTTATAATTCCAATTATTTATGTAATGAAACCCTAATCTGAGCAGACTGCAATACCTGCAGTAAAAATGCAGTGAAGTGAGCTGCAAGAATTTTCCCTTTGCCTGCATGGGTTAGTGGACCAGAATCAGTACTGTTGTCTCCTTTCCTGGCATTTCCAATATGCGTTTTATAGACAGTGTACATGGAAAAAAACCCTCACCTATTTCCTGAAAAATCCTGGATGCAGTTCTACACCAAGAAACGGAAATTTGTTCTTTTTTTCTGGTTCTTCTTGTCACTACTTTGCAAATACTTTGCAAATACTTTGCTTATAAATTATGTAATGCCCTTGTATAATGGTACTTTTGCGTATTTCTTTAACACCTCATAAGGTTTTAAAAATAAGATAAATCTGTCTTTCTAATATACATCGTAGATATTCTGGCAACACTGGTAAGTGTATATCATCATCAGTCAGTAACATCACCTAAAGCTAGTAAAGCCTATTAAAACGAATGCGGCTGTCTCAGATTCCAGTCTTTAATGAATAACTTTAAAGAGAAATACAAAGTTTAGGCTCTGGTTCACACTATGAATGACTAGAACACTTTTATAACAGCTTAATGTAGTACAAAATATTGTAAACCACAACACATGCATTTTAAAATTTAACCGAGATTTTAATTTCTCATAAGATTTTTGAAAGGTATTTCAAGAAAGTCAATGAGCAAAATTATTCTGAGTAGACAAATTGCATTTTTAATTATTATTATCTCTAGCAGAGAAATATGAACAGGAAAGTTTATTCTTTTATACAGTCCAATCTTTATAAAATCATTTTATCTTACCAAAAGTCATGCTGATTTTTGACCTTGAACGAAAGAACACAATGAGCTTAGTGTGACTAAGCTTAGTGTGATAACCTGCAAAAGATTCTCCTCTTCAAACCCTCCTGTTCTGTCTTCAAAGAAGATTCAGAATATGCCTGAAGAAATAGAATTAAACTTGGAAACAATCAAAAGTATTCAAAAATCATCATCAATAGCCTTGATAATATGAATTAAAGAGAATATCATCTTCTTGGTCAATGAAATCACTTGGAGAGTGATACCTTTTCACTTGTAAACTACAAATATTTCCCCAGGAAATACTAGGTGTATTCTTTATTATTTGTGTTCTATATGAATGTCACAACATCATAATAACATGTTATTTTAAAGACATTCGGAAGCACACACAGAATAGAACAATAATATTTCTAGGCTCTTAATAACATTCAATGTATAACTCTCACCAAAGTTTTCTGTTTTACTGAGGTCCTGAAAGAATTAAAGACTAGGTGGATCACAACATTTTACATATCATTGGTGGGTGCATTACAGCTGCTTACATCTCATAATTTCTCAAATCAGAGCCTTTACAAGCTAGTTGCTCTTGCAACTAATGCTTCCTCAATATTTGACCAGGGTAGACTTTTTGGAGAAAAATGTGAAATTCATTCTGAGAACCAATTTATTGTAACCAGATAAGATCTTTAAGACAAGTTAATAATCCTTCATAATCAAAGACAGTATGATTCTTTCATAATGAAATTTTTATTCTGAACTATTGAAATACAAATGCAAACAGTACACAATTGTGTTACACTCATTAAGTATTTATAATCTCAACCAGATCTGCCACAATACTATCCATACATCTGAAGAGAAACTGACTCAAACCTTCTTAGACTAAAGTTTGCACACCTGATACATCTGATGCATGGCTTATTTCGTCTGTGAAATAAGACGAAATTGCATTCACATTGAGTTGTGTTGCTTCATTAAAGCTCTTCAGAAGTGTTGCAAAGCTGCAAAATTCAAGTCTTATCTGTTTCTTCAATGATTTGGGTTGGCAGTTCCCTGTATGAAATACTCATTACCAAGTAACACAGCTAATCTAGGATTTCCAACAGAAAGCACTAGAAAGGTAGGCATGAAGATGAAAGTGTTTTCAAATCCACACAGAGGAAGGGACTGACTTCATTTTCAAAACTATATATATGAGCTATAAGTGAATATGAAAATTAGTCCTGAACATTTGCTGATTATTTAAATAGGTAGTTTAATACTGCTGGGTTTTTATTCCCATCACTACAAATACAAGCTTAATCATATTTATCACTTGCAATGTGAAAAGGAAGAGTATAAAACAACAAAGAACCAATCCTTCCCCATTTTTACTTTATAAGGAAATTTGAAGAAACACAGTCCATATTTATAGGACATGGAGGGAAACAGTGAAAAAGCATGACAAAAACACAGAGAAAATATCTTCTTTGCCTCAATTTTCAATAGTAAAACTGACTGGGTTTTGAGTACTAAGTCCCCTAAGCTGGAAGACAGGCACAGGGAGCAAATGAAGTCCCATAATCCAAGACTACCTAGTCAGTGACCTTCTACACCACCTAGACACACACAGATCTATGGGGCCAGATGGGATCCTCTGAGGGGTGCTGAGGGAGCTGATGGAAGTTGTCACTGAGCCACTTCCCATCATTTATCACCAGTCTTGGTTAACTGGGGAGCTCCAGTTGACCAAAGGATGGCAAATGTGATCCCATCTACAAGATGAGCAGGAAGGGGAATCAAGAGAACCACAAGCCTGTCAGTCTGATCCTGGTACTGGAAAAAAGCTATGGAGAGGTCATCTTGAGTGCCATCACATGAAACATGCAACACACCCAGAGGATCAGGCTCAGCCTGGTGAATTTATGAAAGGCAGGTCCTGCTTGGCTAACATAATCTCCCTCTACAACAGGCTGACCAATTGAGTGTATGAGGAAAAGACTGTGAATATTGTCAGCCTGGACATTAGTCAAGCCTCCAACAATGTTTCCACAGCAATTTCCTGGGGAAACTGCCTGCTCATGGACAGATGCCCTTTTCATTTACTTGAAAACTGTATTGATGGCTGGGCCCCGAAAGTGGTGAATGAAGATAAATCCAGTTGGTGGCCAGTCATGAGTGGTGTTCCCCAGGGCTCAATATTGGGGACAGTCATATTTAATGTCTTTGCTGATGACTGGATGAGGGGATCAAGGGCACTCTTGGTCAGCTTGCAGGTGACACCACACTGGGTGAGAGTGTTGATCTGCTGTGGGGCAGGAGGGCTCTGCAGAGGGATCTGCACAGGCTGGATCATGGCTGAGGCCAATGGGGTGAGGTTCAACAGGGCCCAGTGCCAGGTCCTGCCCTTGGCTCACAACAGCCCCAGGCAGGGCCACAGGCTGGGGCAGAGGGGCTGGAAAGGACCTGGGGGTGCTGTGCCAGCAGCTGAACATGAGGCAGCAGTGCCCAGGGGGCCAAGAAGGCCAAGGGCATCCTGGCCTGGCTCAGCAGTGGTGTGGCCAGCAGGGCCAGGGCAGGGATTGTCCCCTGTGCTGGCACTGGTGAGGCCACAGCTCGAGTGCTGTGTGCAGGGCTGGGCCCTCAGTGCAGGACAGACCCTGAGGGGCTGCAGTGAGTCCAGAGAAGGGCAGGGCAGTGGGGAAGGGTCTGCAGCACCAGGGCTGGGAGGGAGTAAGAGAGCTGGGCTTGTTAAGCCGGAAGAAAAGGAGTATACAGAGAGAGAACTTTTAATTCTCCAGAACTATAAAAATGAGGTTGCAATGAAGTGGAGTTTCAATCTCTTGTCTCAGAAAACAAGTTGTTCCAGAGGAGATTCAGGCTGGATATTGGAGGAAATTTCTTTGTGAAAATTTTAACAGGCTGCCCAAAGGAGTGGTTGAATCACCATCCATAGACGTATTTAAAAGATATGTAGATGTGGTACTTCGGGGCATGGTTTAATGTTGAACTTGGCAGTGTTAGATCAATGGTTGGATTATAAGACCTTAGATATCTTTTCCAGTCTAAATGTTTCTGTGATTCTATGAAGATATCACTTGGCCCTCTAGTTCTTTATCAGCCTATAGTAATATTCCTGGACTCAGTCTAGTCTCAAGACTTCCATTACCTGGTACCAGTAATGGTAAAAAACCATAACCTTACTTCTGAAGCACCTCAATATCTGCTAAGATATTCAGAAGTGGCACGATGACAAAGGATTTAAAAACAAACAGAAAAGATTTTGGGACTCAGTCACATGGTTTTGGTGCCTATATTTCTTGGCTTGGTTCAAATAACAAAAAATGCAAGACCTATATCCTTACATTTTACAGATGAATATCTATAAAGCATTAGACACACACTGTTTACTTACAATTCACAATAAATATAGGAAAGCTTTATGCTGAAAGTAAATTCAAACACAAGGACTTAAGTAATCAAATGTTTTAAATCACTCTGATTAATCACTAGAATATTTTAAAGGATCTGGTTTCAGCACATTTTGCAGGCAAAATGTCTTTTACTCAAACTAACTTCTCTCTTTCTCTCTGGTCTATGTGTAATTCATGAACCTTTAAACATTATGGGATTAAAGAGAGCTAAGCTGACATTTTTACTTTCACTTAGCAGCCTGAATAATTGGTACACTCCAAGCATTTTAAATACTAAAGTAATCATTGCTTTGAATTCATCTTGTGATGTCATAGCAGCTGACGATTGACCTAATAAATTTCAAGAATATGAAAGCTTGAAAAGAATGTTAGACATATCTTATGCTTAATACATAACAATTAAATGATCTATAACTAGCAGTATATTCTGATGTTAACTTTAATGAAATGCTTTTTAAATGTATAATGTATTGTTATTGGCTTCCCACTTCAGGGCAAGAGGAGAATTCATTAAAAATTTTAGTGTGTTTTTCTCAGAATCAGAAAGAAATGTATAGGAAAAATTTCATATTTACTTAATATCTTGAATAAATCAGAAGTTCAGTGATAAAAATTAAAAGTTTTGCTTTAAGTGTTGGAAACTGCCATAAGTTTCCCTGGAAGCCAGTCACAATCAAGTAACAAACAACTGCAGCATATGTCAACTGAAATTTAACACAGAAAACTGGCAACACTTTCCTAAGAGATGTCGGAGTGCAGTGGATATGGTCCCCCAACACTCAGCACATGATTCTGCACAGATCTTGATCCCATGATTCAGAAAAGCATACAAGGACATACCCTGAAGTAGATCAGATCTATCACCAGCTACAAAATTTCTAGAATTTAAAATACTACAACTGCTTCTCTCCTAAGGGAGGCTTCCTCTGGTTAATGGAATTTGAACAGATGTAATATCTATGTTCAATAGACATTGAATAGAAGGAGAAGACATCCATCAAAACAGAAGACTGAAAGTTGATTATTGTCTTTGGTTCTTCCCAAATAAGCTCTGAAATGTTACTGCCAGTTGAAGAGACATCAGCAAGATTTAAGGACAAGGGCAATTTTTAGGGATGATTTTTTCTATATTAGCTTATTACACTAGTACAGGGCTATGTTTCTAGTGTTGGAATGAGCTTTGAACATATTGGGATGACTTTGTCATTACTAAGTAGCTCTTAGACAGAGTCAAGGCCTTCTGTTCCTCATCCCCTCCACCACTGAGTGGGATGGGGATGCACAAGGCCTTGACAGGGAACACAGTCAGGATAGCTGACCCTAGCTGGCCACAAGGACATCGTGTACTATGAGATGTCACGCTTGGTGTATAAAGCTGAAGCACAGAGGAGAATGGATGGACAATCAGAGGGACCACTGCCACATGTGATGAAGCCCTGCTCTCCTGAGGATGGCTGACACCTCCCTGCCAGTGGGAAGCAGTGAATTAATCCCTTGTTTTGCTCTGCGTGCATTCACAGCTTTTGCTTTCCCTATTAAAATGTCCATATCTCAACCTATGGGTTTTCTCAGGTTTGCTCTTCTGACTCTCTTCCCCATCTGCTGTGGGAGAATGAATGGGTGGTTGTGTGCTTTCAGTTTGGGTTAAATCATGGCATCCATGCTGGATGGGGGGATGGAAATCATGCTGCCCTTCGTAGATACCAAGACAGTTATTGTATCCCAACACATTGGGACAGGAGGAAAGAAGTCTCATTGTCCTTCTGAAAAAAACTGAATTCTCTCAGGAAAAAGAAAGTGGCTTAAAAAAGAAAGAGTAAGAGAGGTTGCGCTCCCATCCACAAACAACACAGAGATTGTGTCTGTATGCAAAAAAAATAATCAGGATACTTTTTTTGTGTTGATTTCCATCTGTTGTCTCTGGTCAATGTTTTCTCCTAGTCATTTAGATTAATGTCAGAAAGAGCAACAGGGAGAGGTTTCACTTGGTGTGGATTTTTTTTGAAAGGAAGGCAGAAATGAGGATAGACTGTTTGTCTTAGTAGTCTTCCACTAGAACAGGGTCCAAAGGTCATGAAGACTCAGAAGTTTCTCTTTTACCTCCAAATTCAGGTACATTCTTGATCTTCGTATTGACAGTTCATTTATCAGTTCTATATAGTTGCAAAAAATGTGAAACTTTAGTGGTAAAACATTTAGAATTGCAATGTCAAAAACCTTGTCATAAATGGAATGCAACTCAGAAATGACTGACAATGCATAAACAATATCAGTAGAAGTTGATCAGATCTGATCACTGTTTCAAGATAAACCTTGCTGAAAATAGAAAATGCATAGTGTTAGGTTCTATATTTTTATATACTTTTATCTATATTTTTATATATGTTTTATATTACAGTAATACAAAAATTCTCTTTATATTACAGTAGCACCAAACATTCATGAGGAAGACTGACACATTCCTTCTTTGGATACATTATAATCGCTGACCACAGAAAGGGTTTTCTTGGAAAACAGCTTGCTCTAACTCACAGGAAATATCCTTTACTTATTAATTTATAAGATATGTAAGGATAAAACAAAATCAATCCGTTAAGCTTTTGAAGGCACCACAGTAAGCTGTGTAATGGTTGATTGTCTTCAGTTTGATAATGGATTACACAGGACACAGATCTGGGAAATATATATGACCACACAACTGCCCAGCAATGATCATGATACAAGCATGACTTAGCTGGAGCTCCAGGTAAATCATGGCAGTGACAAAACCTCCCACGATAGCAGTCTATAAACAAGATAAGGTCTCTACTGCAGAGACTGCAGAGGAAGAGGTTTTACATTTTCTAAAATGAGTGAACAAAGATTTCTATATGGATAATTACAGCAAGGCTTACTGGAGTTTATGCAAAATAAATCACTCAAAAATGCCTGTCACCTGGCATGACGAAAGGCAGTATGAACATGGAATTAGCCATAAAAGTAATTCTATCACACCATCTAAGAACAAAAGTATTGAATTATTTTTAATGTGCAATTGTTTTGTTGATTGTTTTGATTGCTAAGGAACTCAGAGATCTGCCAGATGGCTTCTGCAGAAGAAATAGTGTGATATTTCATTAACTAAAATAGCAAATTAAAGTGTTGTTCCACAAGATTCACTTATAGCTAAAATGGCCTATATTAATTTTTTCTATATTGCCATCTTTCTTGCTATAAAGGGAGAAACAATTAAAAATTTGATTGAAAGATACATATTTATCTCCTGTCATCACTGATGCTTAAAATTCTAGAAACACAAAAATATTGATGGAAGTCCTTTGCTCCTAGACAGAGAAAAGGTAACTAATTATAATTTTTATATTATTTTCATTATCTTTTCATTATTTTAAAAACATGAAACAACATTATAATATTTTCAAATGCAAAATGGATATTAAAAATAAAAATATTAAAAGTTTTCATTCATAAATTATAGTGTCAACTTTGCCAGGCAGACTTTTTAAAATAATTAATGGATAATGAAAATTATTTCCTGCTAGCTCAGTTAGCTCATTATTTCTATTTTAAATATTTTGTTTCTTTTAATTTCGAGCCCTTTTTCCCATCTGTCAAGACAATTTCAAGGTCTTAGAGGTTTTATCTTTATGTCCACCTTAAATAAATGAAAATTCTGAGATACCAAACCCAAAAGTTATTGATATCTATATCTTTCAATTAAAAAAGAAAACAGAAACAGAGGAACAAACTTCAAAATGTTTTCAAACACACAAAAATTATTTTAGTATTTTATCTTGATAGTGGCCTGTTGAAATAGCTTAATACTTTAAGGGTGAGTGCTAAGGCATTTCCCACAGACAAATATGGCATCTCCCTCAGTAAAAAGGGTTTTTTTATGATACAGTCTTAAAATTAGAATAGTCTGATCTGGTGTGTGATTAAATTTATAACATAATGCATTTTGCTGAAAGATAAATTATTGATGACACTATCCTTAGTCATAAATGTAAATCTATTCCAAAAAATACATCACAGCAAAGCTGAAAAAGGGAATGAAAGTTCAGTTTTATTTATTACCTCTCATATACTTTAGAATTATTTTCCATCCAATTACTGAAGGCCAATACTGCTGTTTCATCTAAAAGAATTCATACTTTCCAGAAAACAGTGACATTAATGAAGGCCTGAAACATGAAAAAAACCTGGACGAAGATTGAGGAATTTTAAGATGAATATAAGGTATTGTTAAATTCTATGGTCTATTTGATTTTTCTTCTATCAAGTATGATGTGAACATGTGTTATGATGCCTTGTCATGCTGTAGCTCTAGAGGTGTTTTAAAACTTATGGAATATGTTATGTATACTTTAGATTCATCTATATAAACAAAGGAAGTATTTTCCTTTAACAGACATATTAGGATAGGTCAGAGAAACCTGCTAAATACCAAATTTATTATGAATTCCCAAACAAATTTAGTTCTAATTTAAAATGCAAATAATTTCATTAACTCCTTTCTGGGGGAAAAAACAAACAAACAAACAAAACCCCACCAAACTTAATTATATAGAATCTACTCAGTGCTGTGGTATCTCACATCTGGATTGCACATTCAAAAATGTTAGAAATTTACTTTTAGGGTAGAAATACATGAAATTTTGTTAGCATGCCCTTCAGAGAATTGTACCTGTGTCATCCTTCTGATGAAATAGCTACTCACCATTTTTGTATTTCCCATTCACAGTGCATGAAAAATAACACAAAAACAATTAATAATAATTAGATTTTATAAACAAGTTAATTAATTGATTTGTCTTTTAGAGTCGTCATGAACAACGATCTTGCTTACTTCCCTATGAGCGGTATATCTATTTTCTGCTGCTTTTTATGAAAAATTAGCTTAATAGCAACCTTACTCCAGTATGAATTATTTGCAGTTTTCCTGCAAAATAACAAGAGCTTGCAACAAAGCAATACAAACACAGCATGAGATTTTATGAGTGCTGAATCTTGATGGAGGAAGATAAACAAGTCGTGAAAAATGTCCCAAAGGACTGAATGTTTTTCAGTGGGTTTTTTCCCAAATGTGGAATGAAATCCTAAAGCATTTGTTTCTAAAATCTCTGCTATAAACTCTCCCTTCCCTATAATCTCGTCAGCTCTGGGGCAACAGAATCTCTAAGGTCAGCCTTTCTGTTAACTACAGCGCTTATATTTCTCCTCTATTTCTTGGCAGTAGAAAGGAACAGATGATTTACTTTTAGTGAGTTGCTCAACCCAGCACAAGGAACTCAGTAAGTGACTTTTTTTTTTTTTTTAAACTGTCAGGATTGCCAGCAATAGCACTGCTCACAGTAGTATTAACTGCATCTATAAACCCCAGTACCAATTCTCTTGGCTCAGCCACAGTCATATGTTCTTCAAATTTCTTTCTGATATTTCAGGCTCTCTTTTCTACAACACAATGAGTAATGTGTGAGATAAACTGGCATGTATTATGAGACCAGCACAGCATGCATGGGTGAATTAGTTGCATTATCAGTATAAATGACAAAAAAGTTTTCTGACCCATAACATATGTTTGGGTGAGAGGATAAAGATGTAAGAGAAAGCAATGATGACATGATACTGCTACTTCATCTTTAAACAGATGTTTCTTTTAATCAAACAAGAATAGTAACCACAAAAAAAAAATGTTTAGAGTTCACTATTCTTTCTTTAAAAAAAAAGTTTCATTGGGAAATTGAAATATTTTAAAGAAGTGTCTCCTGTGTTCCCAGGCTGAGCAATTTAAATTTTCACTCTACCTTAAGTGGAATTTATTTGCTTAAATCTGCCCACCATTGACTGAAGGACTGATACTACAGTAGTCATATCAGAAGTCCCTCTATCCACAAATTAATCGTCAAACACAAAATAAAAATCTGTAAAATCCAAAACAATATTAAAGCAGAACACAGAGAATTATGTGCTGTTTGCTTTAAGCAATGTTATAGAAGGGATGCCATTAAAAAGTTTTGTGAGCATACAGATGATTTTTAACACTCAGTTGTCTAAAATAGTAGTCCATAAAAAGGAAATAGAAAGTAAGCTTTGTTGTCTATGGAAATCACTCTTTAAGAGGTTCTTTCAATTACAATATATCGAAGCATGTCTGCAAATGCTGACTGCAGTACTAAGTTCATTTTACAACCAAGACATGAAAGCTGGAAGTGTAGATCCCAGGCAAATGAGAGTGGCAACGCCATTTGTTAAATCATCAGGAAGGCACCTTTGTGCTTTCTTTCTTTCTGTCTTGCACATTTCGGGAAGTTATACATAAATAGTTTGAAAATTCTTCCATTATCATTGCTCCAACCTTCTGGAAGGAGTCTTTCGCTCCATTCCCTTGCTGGGGGCTGATGGAGATCACGCTCCTGTTCCCCGGGCTGCCCTGGCTGTGAGGAAGCTGTCTGGGGGAGAGGGCACAGTGCAGGGCCACAGCAGCCTCCCTCTGCTCGTGGGCGGGTCACGGCCCACAGGAGCGTCCCAGCCTACGAGGGGTAGCTGGGCTTGGGTGGAAATGCGGCTGCTTCGGAAAGAGGTGCAACACCCGCTTCCCCCGCCCTGCCTCTGCTCCTCTGCTCCTCTGCTCTGCCCTTGGGGATCCTTTGTTTTCTACCTGACCCAAGAGTCTCTCGGGCTGGGCTCTGCTCGTCCGGCTCCTGCATGCCTGTACCTCAGGGGCTGCTCCTCTGCACTCTGGTGGCCCCAGCAGAGGTGTCCCCTTGGCTTGGCCGCTTGGCAGGACGAGCTGTCTGTGGCAGCAGCGCCCCGTGCTCGGTGGGTCCCGGGGGTCGCCCCGCCGTGCCCCCGCAGGCAGCGGCTGTGCGCGGACCAGGCTCTGTGAAAGGTGAGCAAGGGGCTCTTTCGCCGGGGCAGGGTTTCCCTTGGACCTGCTTATTGGCGGAGATTTGCTAAATCCACGTGGGATTCCTGACATTTCCTCACTTCCTCCCACCAGGTCTGAGGTTCAAGTAAATAAATAAACTGTAAATGACAAGGAGAAAGGCCAGGAGAGGATTCCGGCTGTCATCATGAAAATCCAGAATCCTTTTGACGGCAGCTATATTCTATTTATATTAACAAATTAAAACACAAAGTCACTTTTGTGGAAGAAAACAACAACAACCACCAAAAAAAACCCACAAAAAACCCCAAAAAACAAAAAAACACCACCACAAGAGCTGCTCTGACAGAAAATTATTCATAAAATCATCATCATTTATGTTATACTCTTTCTTTACATATTTACAGTATAAGCTCAGCAAAGTGGTTCCTTTATAAACTAAAAAGAGAATTTTTCGATAATTTTTACGGCACCAGTGAAATGTAAAAACGAAGGTACATACCTGTCAGCAGATATAACTCCATCACCTCCCAATCTCATTGAAAAGCGAGGCAATCTATTCATACATTAATTATTTATATTGAAAGACTGCATCATGGACAAACAAATGCTTTGTAATAAAGTAGTATGAAAAATGTTATTGATATTTTGGCATCACAATAACTTGCCTATCTCCACTATTATTGATACAAGGAGTGCAAACAAACTTCAGCTGGCAGATCTAAATGCCAGACAAGGTCTGATTCTGTCACAGCAGGCTAATCAGCTTCAACCTTATGTTTAGTAAAATAACTTTCTGGTTGCCTGGACAGTAAAACTTGGTAATACATATGCAGCAAATTTAAGTTATTCATTTTGATATTCACTTCAGTTCAATATGCCTATATAGTCATATTGTTTAAATGTGTGCTGTGCTACTAAATCAAATAATTTTAAAATCAAGCTTTTTGCATCCAAAAAATACTTTTTGTGAAATACTTCATTTTCTGGATATTCCTGTTGGAAACATAAGCCATTAAACAACAGCTTCCTATTTAAATTGCTGTTGTCAGACTTCAGAGTCAATACTCACAAATAAACAGTGGAGACCTAATTAATCCAGTTCACACCCCAGAACTTCTGATTTCAGCTTTGAGGTCTCAAATGCAGGTTCTTCATGACTGAACCATTCCTGTGGGCTCCCATGTGGACAAGAGTTCACCCTCTGTTTTTGTTTCAGGCTTGGTGATAAGCAACAGACAGTTTAGGTAACCTGCCATTTGCAGTCTTGATCTAAGTGGAGCCCAATTCTTCCTCTGGAGCTTTAATGCTTATTTACATTAAGGTACTTTTCGTGGAAAAGAATATCTTGCGTAGGGCAAATATGTTTAATGTTTACTGCATTTATTACATAGTAACTATTCTCCTTAAAAAAATATTTACCTCAATCTGAAAGCCCTCCTCATTTTAAAATAACACTAAGCTAGTTTACATAGATACTTTACAATCACATTATTTTTCAATAACTTATTTTCATTGATCGGTCTAACAGTTTGACATGTTATTTATGGGCTACTGTGATGAATCACATCCGTTTCCAAGGTAAAGTAAGCAAATTCTCTGTTTATAGGATTAAAGTTGAAGGTCAAACTTTGATTATATTTTCTGTTCTACTAGAGCAATATAAAGCAAGGCCTTTAGACTTCAGAATTGGCAACCAGTCATATGAGATGCTTTTATACTTAAAAATTGACCACAAATTTTGATTAAATCATAATTAACATCTGAGAGTCAGGAAACCTAGCAGATAACTACAATAGACCCTGAGAGGAATTTATTTTGTGTTTTGAATATCCATATTAATTTTTTTTTTTTACCTTGCAAAGAGAATTTATTTATTTTTAATCTTTTTTAAGAAAAGAGTTTATATCTACTGGAGTGTGAGAGCTGGGAAAACACTAACCTTCAGTGCTTATGGTGTCTTGTGGTATTTATCTAACTCACTGGCCCACTGCTGTTGAACTTCTACCAGAGTATATTTATCAGTTGGCCATTGGCAGGTGCAAGTGAAATTTGCTTTGTCCAGAAATGCAATGTATAAACAACATTTAACCCCGTTTTTTAACAACATGTTGTTAAAGTCTGAACTGGGGTCTCAGAGCTGCTGAAGCACTGTCAACCTTAAATTGTGAAGGATGTTGTTGTGCAATGTCATAATTACCCAGATACCCTCCAGCCTAAAACAATGGCTGGCATGCTCACACAGCCAAAGGGAGAGAGCATAGATGATGGAAATATTTGCATTAAAAGATACACATGCACAGATGAGAATCTCACCCAAAATATCTCTACTAAATTATTTCACAAAGGAGCATAAAAGGGAAGATGGTGAAGCAGATGCTTTCAGTGAGCTGTGGAAAGGTTGCTTAGGAGGCTTTTTGTGATACAAAACTAGTATTGTTGCATTTAGATTGGAGGTACTGACCTTGTTTCATCACCCAGCTTTATAAACCTGTCTCTATGCTGCATGTCTTTTTTGTTTTAGAAGGATTTATGTCAAATCATTTGTTGTCACGTACATTGTTGTGCTAAGACTTTGCAAATCCTGGCTTGTGACTGCAGCTATCCTTTTAGGTCAGGATTACGGAATATTTTTGGTACATGCAGTGGAAACAGACATGACTCTCCGTTCAAACTAAACTCTTCTCTTGAGAGGTCTGAATCCTACTTAAGGATTACTACACAGGGAGATTTTGCTATGGGCAGAGTCTGTCTTTTTTAAGAAAGGGGAAGAAGAATCCTTTCACACAGGGACATCCCCACCCACAGGACTTTCTGGAGATAGGTCTGTCCGTGGACCTGTCCCAGAACTAAAAGGGAACCAGTAGAACTTAGGAAGAATAGGTTAGTACAGAAAGACAAAAACATAAACCATGCTGTGGCACCACGAGGAAGGAGGTGGTACCAGAAATGAGCGAAAATCACTACATGTTACTATATTGACATAAATCTAGAAATCTTTATCCTTCCTGGAGCTTTTCAAGATGAGTCCGATTACGGCTGCCGTAGGTATTCCTGGATAGGCGATACCGCTAAGTATCTCCTGTCCAAGTAGGGATTTGGAGGGGTCCCTGGGGAGGGATCCCCGGGGCCACCCCAAATCCCCACTGCAACAGAAACGTGTCTACTCCTGCTTCTGGAACCCATCTTGGCCCTTTTTAGCTCTCCTGTACTGAGGTATGGATGGGGATGAGCTGAAAGGATAGGGAAGGCTGTCAGAGCTGACTGCCTTCAGGAGGTCAGGACTGGATGCAGAGCTCTCACAGAGTCCCAGAGAGCTGATTATTGACACAGTTTTTCATTGCTTTGAAGACTCAAGACATGCCTTTGAGAACAGGCCTGGGCCTGAGCAAAAGGAGATACATAAACACTCCAGCCCAGGAAAAGCCTCAGAATGCACAAACTCTGGAACAGCTTGTCTCAGAGACATTTTGTGCTGTAGCCCATACCTACAAATTGCTACATACCCTCATGCCATTTCTCTTGCTGAAATGGCAATTCCACCAAAAAGACAAAATGAATTTCTTGTCTTCCCTGATTACTTGCAGGCTTAGAAAGAGGAAAATTTACACCCCATACTGAAGCCAAAAGTAAGGGTTTTGATAAGGGAGCAGCTGAACCACACACAGTTCCTAAAAACCTCCCTGTGGATGCTTCCTACCATCACCTATGCACTAGTTTAGCCAGGCTTGACCCAAAGTTTGTGCAGCTTGAACAAGATGAAAAGTGGAGCGCCTGCTCCCTTTTGTTCTCGGGGAGAGTCACACACAGCCTTGTCCTTACTGAAGAAAATTTTGTGTTCCCTTCAGCAGATCAGTCTTTATCTACGAGTTTCTGTGCCCGCCCACACCAATTAAATGATTCCATCTTTAGCACTAAAGAATTTGTCTTGTGAAATAGTCTTCGGCTTTGAAGTTTAGTGCAATTAAAATCAAATACTGCTAATTAGGAATGCAGTGAATCAGTTATTACTCAAATGCATTCTGTTAATGATTTAGGATTACTCTCATGAACAAGAATTTTTAGGACTGGACTCCATTCTCATTAAAGGAGAGCCTGTTTTTATTGCTAACTGCAAACAGCACATGGTTCACAACAGGATCCTTACACAGCATAAAGGTGAGCAAATATATAATGTCTTATAGGATCAGAATCCTTCCAAGCACATTGCTTGTACTTCACTGATTTCTACTAACAAGGATTAAGCTGTGCAGTATTCTTGTGTGCTGTGACTTTTGACAGCAATAAAATGTTCCCTGTTGCCATATGACACAGCCAGGTCCAGATGTGCTATTTTGGTTTGAGATGGTTAAACTTTTTTTGTTACTATGGAGATTATCTACTGAATGGTTTACTTACCGCCTCAAAGCTGTCATCGCGTACTGTTTAATTTATAGAGCTGGTCCAAATCTCTGTGGAAAAAAAAGTCACCAATATTTCTCACAACTTTCTTTGATTTATTTTTCAGTGTCAACAAAGACATAACATTTATTATGATTCACCTTAGCATGATGACATTTCATTATTCTTACTGAAGAAGATGTTCCTGAAAAAAAAAAGAGATCAAAATCTCCTTAGCCTCCTGGATATCATGTAATAAATGAGGGGGTCTGTTTTCCTTCAATGCCTCAATAAGAAGAAGTGTTTATGTTTCAGGACCAAGCCCCCACAGAATATTTACAAAATTTGTTGCGAGGTGTTGAGACATAAATCTGAAGTTCAAAACCTACATCAAATACAAATGAAGACCTATAAAATATAGTCTAAAACAAAAAGTCAGAAGAAAAAAATACAAATGTTTTTAAGAATTACTGAAATCCTTAAGTGTCTTCCCCATAAATAACACATGAAATTCATTTTATCAAGTGGATTTTGGTGTTAATATCTTAAATATTATAAACTAATTAAATTGCAGTGTGCTAAAACAAAAAAGCCAAACATTCTAGAGTTGCTATAGATAGCCAGCCACAGCCCATTACACTGTTCCTTGAGCAAACAAGAGAGAAGGACTTAAAATAGCAGCTGCTTTAAATAAGAAATTATCAGAAGCTGAAACTCTAGATTGAAAGTTACTTTGAAATTCATTATGGTTAATGAATATGAATTTATTTTATTAAGGGGAAAAATAGCTTGCAGAAATCTCATGGAAAACAACCCAGGGTAGGACACGGTTAAAAATAAGAATAGCCAGATGATCTTGACTATAGTTCCTTAGAAAACAGCATCACCCTCATGATTTCATAGTAACACTTGTTTTATCTCATTCCATTTCCTATATGGCATGTTAGAATTTAATTACTTCTGGAAAGATTAGGAAAAGTGTCCTGATATACCTATATATTACTGATATTTGTCAAAGCATGCATATTTACTTTTCAGTGTATTTCTGTATATTAGCATGAAGAAAATTTTATTTGAATTTACACTGAAACAGAATTAATCACATCTTATATTAAGCACTGTATGCAGAAGGAAGCAGAGTCTTGGAAGCATTTCTTTTCTGAGTCTCAGACCATTTCTCAAGTCATACAAAGGCAGATGTCACAGGGGTCATATAAAGGTCTCTACTCTGATACTAGCTTTGAGGACAGCCTCTGTGGGAACATATGTTGAAAGATTGTGTTTTAAAAATGTGTAGCCTAGATTGAATTCTAGCACATGAGCAGTTACAATACCAAGTTATATACAATATCAAGTTCTTATAAAATAGTTTGTGGTGGCTGAGGCTATGTATTCTACAAAACATTTCATTGCTGCAATCATGCATGAGTGTGAGGTATCAGTGCGTCACACAGCTCAGAAGAATAAAGTTGTTTCTCTTCCTCACCTCTGTGCTTTCTCAGTGAACCTTGCATCTGAAAATGTCCTTCTCTTGCTTCTACCCAGAGTTATACTCCTCTCATTCTCCCACCTGCACATGGAATACCAAATGACTACTTATTCCCTTGGGTTTTAGACTAGGTCCAGGGATCTTGCTAGCTGTCCTCACAGTGGTGGCTATTTAGTTTTATGCAACATTCTGAACTAATGCCATAAATGTAGGGTATTTTTTCACTAGGTGATTTTTAGCCATGCTGTTCTCTGTTTCAGCCACCAGTGCATTACACTAACACACAGGTCAACACAGAGCAGAGGAGAGGTGCAAGGGTAGGAATAAAAGGCTGGAAGAATGGATGGGCAAGAACTTTTCATGACAGCAGCAGCTTCAGTTTGCATCCTATTACAGGCTCACTCAATCTTCCTCAAACAGTCTTTTGCTCAGGTCTGTATACCTCCAGCTGTGGCTTCTATTGTCTGCAGCTATTTCATAACTAGACATTTAATTGTGCTTTTCATTTCACAGAAGGAAAGAGTTTTAACACATCTGTTGGTCTTAATATGTTCTGCAGTTTGCCCGCAGTTCAAAGGTTCATGTGGTGTCTGTCTTAATCATTGTTGGGGCAGAAATGGAAAAGCTCTACGATGAATAGAGAAGTTGTTCTTAATTAAAGAAATAAGTATTTCATTGCCTCAGCCAATCTGAAGGGTTTTTATCAGGAGACAATATCGAACATATCCCTCTTCTGCTTTTTAGGTCAAGGCTGGAGTCACAAAATGGGAACTGTGTATTCTACACACCTGGACTGCACAGGTAGGGACAGTGAAGCTCTGGAAACATCAGAGGTATATTTCTGGGGTAGATAGAAGGTGGTAGGTATCTGGGTTAGATAGAAGGGGTAGGTCATTTATGTAGCACAGATAGGTTAGGAGAGTTACAATAATCCAGGAAGAAAAGAAAGCAATAGAGCATCCAAAGGCTACGATTAGAGCTTGGAAGTGGAAAACTGAAACTGGTCAAGGGGTTCAAACTGTGGAGCACTGATGGCAAAAGGAAGAAGTGGTGAGTATGTGAAGGCAGGTGGTAGAAGGACTGGTGTGTGGGTGACACTGGAGCCCTCCCCACAACCTGGGGCCAGGCAGCCAAGCTCTGCAGTACTGGAGCCAAGGGGCTCCCCTGCACAGTGCCACTGCTGCACAGGCATGGCTTGCCTACTGAGCTCTCTGGCTCTTAGCACATGTATCTCTGCACCTGACTCCCTTGTGCAGTACAGATTGGCTCTAAGGCTCTTTTACATCACTCTGGGAATGAAATATGAATAAATCCAGATTAAGGTTTTTTCGTACAGCCAGTGTGGGATAAAGCTTTACTTTCCCAGATATGCATACGTTCACGTACCACGTATGCACAAACCAGCTGGAGTTACCCTCTTTTTACAGATTCAAGGCCAGCCTTAGACAAGTTACCCTGTTGTAAGCATATATGCCTCATCATTCTGTCTCTGATTAACACTGCATGCAACCTTTTCTGTGATTTATGACATAGTTGAATTTGGCCTACAAATGTCATTAGCATCAGGTTCATTTTTTTAAGTCCATGTTTGTCCAAAGATCTTTGGTAACAGCATAAATCTTTGCCAAAGCTTAATGCTAATCTCCTGAATTTTGAAAGCACATACGGCAAAGTCAACCCCTGAATACGTCTGAGACGCAAGCATTCAAGATACAAACATTTGCAGGAAATAACAAACAAAGCCCTGCTATTTCTACGGTCAAATAATAGCACTAGCTGAACAGAGAACAATTTTAGAGAACAAAAATATAGTGAGATTAAAAATATACCTGATTAAATGGGACTTATTGTTTTGCCAAATGCCTGGACTTTTGTTAGAAACAGATAATTCCTTTCAACTGTGTGGGTTGAAATTTGTGGGAATGAAACCAGCAGAAAGTGTAGGACATGATTTTTGCAATGGGTGGCCAAGCAGTTACTTATATGCAGTGCTGCCACAATCAAGACTTGGTTTCTATTGCTGATGAGTGAATTCCAAACCAAGGCAGGCATGGGAAACTTGCAATGATCTCACTTGGGTGCCCCTCATTCTCTTGCCAAAACTCAGGAATGCCTAAACACAATTTATTTAAAACCAAGTTCTTCCTTTTAGCACAACTCATGATGTTCCAAATGAATGACTGTGTCCTACTGCTGAGTATGATGTCACATCCCCTAGTCATTCTTTCCCCATTTAGACACACAGTGAAATTAAAATTACATTTAGACCAATGCACACAAAACCAGACCTATTTCCAGAATCCACGTTGCAAAAATAAAGAGTTTAATTGCTCAGCAAAGCAAGCTTCTCACTCTCTTACTTATTTCTCCTTTTAGTAATGAAGATTCAGTATCCTGTATGCATTCCAAAGAATATATCCAAACAGTGAAACCAGGATCCAGGAAACAGAACTGGAAAGATGTCCCTGGTGACAAGTAATAGTAAGCAGATAAGAGGAGTTCAGACATGACAGCAAAGATCATGTTTTCAACTAATATGACCATCACAAAGTATTGTTACACCTTTTCACTAAGTAAATAATAAAAAATTTTGGCTTTCATGATGTTCCACATGGCCTGCCTAATAGGGGATGGAGAAACACAGCCTAGCATCCTGGACAACTCCTGTAGGCTCAGAGCTGTCCTCCCCTTGCACCATGCCAGAATCTGTGAGAAATGCCCACTCACTCCCTGATTTTAACAGGAATACAAACCCCAGCCAAGCCCTCTTCTCACCCCTGTGTGTGGCACAAGATGCTCTAATTCCCAAGCACCATTGGTCCCAGGCTCAAACACTGTGGCAGCAGCTGAATAGCCCAAATCATATATTATCCCTTTGCAATGGCTTGATGGTGAAATAGGGCTTCTCACATCCCTTACACAGCAGGCTTGCACCAGTAGAACTGCATGGATTTTTTCTGAAGTATATTCAGTTCAATCCAGTGTAAGCAAGAAGCAGCTTTACTCAGTTACTTTGCAAGTTAGGGGGTTGTTCTGGCAGAGCAATATGAGTAAGGGTGCATCAGCTCCCTGGGAGTGCCTTGCCCACAGCAATGCTAAACATCTGCTTTGTATTCTTCCCAAGCCTTTGAATCATATTTTAAAAGGACACAAAAAAGTACCATTAAGAATCCATCCCCATAAGCTGGCCAGTCCCATTCTAACACACTCCTGTCAACACGTTGCACCTTGTGGGGTATAAAGACAGCACTGTTGAGGTTTACCTGGTTGGTTTATAGGCAATCAAATGTAGGTGTTGATAATACTCCTTCATCTCTCCTTCACTCTTCCCTCCTGGCACTAGTAGAGTTGCTGATATGATATTTTGGCACAACTGGCTGCTTTAACAATATTTGCTGAGAAGCATTTCAAAGGACATACGTGGTGTGCCTGTGTGTGCAATTGATACACAGATGAGACTGAAAGATGATCCTGCAGTGGTAAGAATGTGGACCATGTCACCTCTTCTTGAATCTGTACTTCTCCATTTTTGTGTTGAGATTTTCTTATATCTCCCAGACCCTTTGTTCTGTGGCATAGCTGGCCATGGTAGCCTGGGGAATAAATATTTAAGGAACAAGAGAGAATCATGTGACAAAGAATTACCTCTTCCAAAGATCTACTGGAAAATATTGCTTGGTAAAAGAAAAATATGTCAAATTCCCCTGCCTGCTTTCTGATCCATATTTTTCATCATATCTTTTTTTCCTGTAAGATGTATTTTTCTCTCTGTCTTTTCTCTACATTTCTCTATATTTTTTCCTAAGCTTTACCTCAGACATTTTATCTAATCTGTGACATTTTAGCTAGTACTACTGCACTTAAAGCTCAGGTGCAGTGGTGTTCTTAACATCAGAGTCACAAGCAAACCAACCAAACCCCGAGATAGGGTCTCCTGCTTACAAAAGAACAACCAAGCAGGGCCAAGTATTCTGGTTTGAAGAGTGTGTGGCCCTCCAGAGTTTGGCTCTGACATAATCAGCAGGAACAGATGTAATAATATCCAAAAGACAATCTGGCAATTAATTATTCTCTAAAAGCCACTCCACTTGTCCATGACTACTCTGGAATTTGTGTACTGTATCATGCTGGTCTTCAGCTAATAGAAGAAAAAAGAACTCTTCTTTCAAGACGAGAAAATTCATCTGAGTAGAGGATCCTGCAGCCTGGCTTGCTCCCATCTGCAGACAATTGTATGTAGATAGTCTCTGTGTTGGTAATTCAAAATTACCCTGATAAGAGTAATGGTTTCTGCTCTTGATATTTTGATATTCAATATCATATTCATTTTCTTAGCCCCAGAGTTTCCAGTACAAGACATGTGCCATTCTGAAGTGTCGGGGATGTAAGCAGGAATTTGAGCACCTCACGAAAGAGCTTTAAAATGGGTACTATTCCACATCAGAGCGGGTGTACTTTGGAATCTACTGCATGCTCATATGGAATGTCTTAGATATATTTTTAAAACCGATAGAAAATAGTGGAAAATGCAAGAAAAAGAAAAATGCTTGCACTGCAGGGTAAAATCCAGCATTGTATTAAATAGTAGATGTTTTTGCAATATTCTTTCTATAAATGGTATAAGTTACAAAATTAATATTATTTCAATATTTTAATTTAAGTATGTGTTAATACTTAGAAATAGATAAGGTTAAAAAACTCCAATGAAATATTAAGAAATGCTGAAATGGAGGAAATCTATAAACATAGCTCATATGAAGTTTAGGGATTTAGAAAACAGGATTCAAAATAATTTTTTCACTACAGGAGCATAAATTTGTGCCGAAATTCTCTAGTGTTTTGAACTGCACATGCACATAGTAGAGAGATGCTATGATCCCCAAACTGTCGCTGTCTCCTACTGGCCAGCTTTTGAACATATCTAACATCCACCTGGCATAAAACCCTCTGTTTCAGAACAAAGAATGACCTGGATGATGCAAGCTATTTGTTTTATTAGGAACATCAGAGAGTTAATAAGAAAATAGTAACTCAAGACTGTGTCACTTAAAAGAAACACAACTTTGCAATCAACAGAAATATGAGAACAAAATGAACATAGGGCCTGAGGGTAGGGTTGAATTTGTTCTTCTAAGACTATTTGGATCTCCACTTTAGGTTTATGAACTTTTGTTCTGAAAATAATTGGTGAAGATTATGGAAAATAAGGATTGTTAGGAGCTGCGGAACATTTTTTGTCTTCTTGTTTAAATTTCAAAGGTTCAGAGATGAATGGATGACAAAACAAGACTTTATACAGGCCTCATCATGTACCTTCTTCAATGGTGATATCTCCTAATTCTAATACCAGCTCTTTGCCTCAACTATAGCTAATTAAGAAGGTGATGCAGACTAGATTGTTACCATTAAAATTTGAGATTTTTAAATATATAGCAGCTTTGGTACCTGATATATAGACATGAAAGATTAGTAAAACTTGCTCACCTGAGCAAGAAATGTTTACAAGAAGAAAGGCTTTAATGTCCAGTAAAGAAACTCCCAGACAGATTAACAAAAAAAAAAAAAAAAAAAAAAAAAAAAAAAAAAAAAAAAAAAAAAAAAACAACCACTAGTGTAGTTTCTCAGAGATAGATATTGTACTGATGTGCTACAAATCATGAAACTGCTGCACAATACTCTGATGTGTGCACTGTGTGTGAATGAACGACAGAGAGACTTTTTGGCCTTTGCCATGTTATTCCCACAGTGTTACAAGGGGGAAACTCAGGAGCTGTTAGATGTTATCTCCCTGCAAGATGACTGTCACGTAGAAATGTGAACGTTACAAATTCACTGCTGTGAATTTTAAGCAGGGCATCAATTTTCTGTAATTCATGAGTTGGATGCTAGTCAGCCTTTGAGTCATGCTTCGGGTAGCTCCTACCGGGTGGTTAAACAGCTTGTGAAGAGTCAGGCACAAGGCTGAACCTGATAGTACTCGAGAGCCCCACGGCAGCCCCTGGCAGCGTCCCTGGCAGTGCTGCCGGCAGTGACACTCCTCTGCGGCCGGCTGAACTCCAGCTGCAGTGTTGTTTTCAGCTGGGCTGAGGCATGTTGTAATGCCTGGAGGTACAAACTGCAGGCATTTTCCCTGCACTGAAGAACTAGAGAGATGCGCTTCACTTTGAGGGCTGCAATCACAGCTAAGCAAGGATTGTAAGGCATACGGGCAGGAGATGATTGCTTAGGTGCAAGGAGTTAATAAGTGTATGTTTCTAACTTGCTTGCCATTAATCAAGGAAAGCTTTTAAATTAGTCGACTTGATAAGAAAACTAGAGAGAAAATACCTTTCAAACCACCCAAAAGCAGAGTGCATCCTGGCACAGCGGCCCCGGTAGCTGCCCACCCTCCCGGCGAGGGGAACCCGGCGCTGTCTGACCCTGCCCGCTTCAGCCGGCTGCCCGTTCTACCGAAGTTATTACTGCTTCGGGCTCAGGGCGTGCGTGGATGTGATGTCTAAAATTATGCAGACTGGGATTTTTTTGCGTGGTTTCCTTTTTTTTTCTTTTTTCTTTTTTTTTTCTTTTTTTTTTTTTTTTTTTTTAATACTAGTTTAAGTGACTGGTACAATGGGTAGGAGGGAACAATAGGACTTTGCCTTGCGAGGTGATATGCAGTGGAATAGGTTTAAGGAGGACAATAATTATATGGGAGAATCTTGTTTCCTAACCTCCTACGTGATGAGGTGTAAAGCGTAATTGTAAATTACAATTAGCCGGAGAATAAAGGTTTCCTCGGGAGCGGGGTGGAATTTCATCGCGGTGTATTGATGAATATTAAACCCGAGCGGCTTGATCGCCACGGCCGGGCTGCGGCTCTGCCCCTCAGGAGTGGATTCGCGAAGGGTCTGCGCGGCTGCGGGAAGGGGGGAGCAGCCCGGGGCCGGCGCTGTGCGGGGCTGGGGCGGGGGCGCGCAGCGGGGGCCGCTCCCGCCGCGGGGCCGGGCTCGGCTCGGCGGCTGGCAGGAGAGGGGCAGCGGCTAATCGGATTGGGTAGACTCCCGTAATCCCAGCCCGATCGGCGGTGGTGTCTCTCTCTCTCCAATATCACTAATGTCACTTCTATTAGCTGCATTAGACAGATGTTCAAAAGCTCCCTCTCGCTCACTCGCTAAATCTGATCCCCCTGTAATACTTTCACTGGTATTAAATCCACATGCACCCACATGCATTCCCTCCCCCCGCCACCCCTCCTCTCCCCAACCCCGTCATCCCTTTTACTTTCCTGAGTGGACCCTGGCTCCGTTTGATCGTCTTTTCCAGGGCAAAACGAGATCCTCTGGCGAACAGACAATGAGATTGCCCTCCCTCCCCATATGGTTGTCTCCCACTGAACCCTGTTTCCTCCACAACCAAAAAAAAAAAAAAAAAAAGGCAAACACCGTAACAAAACCAAGCAAACACACAGTCCAGCCAAACTAATACTGCCTGGGATGTCACTACTGCTGGCTGCTCAGAGGATTTGACTCCACGCTCGTAAGAGAGAGAATTGTGAGACTTACCTCTTCGATGCAGGATTGCAATTATTCTTGGGATGCTCTAGATCTCCCTATACAAATGTATAGACGGATAAACAGACACACATTTGTTTAGATAGATCACATACGTATTTTCGGCAGGTGCGTCTTTCCAGTTTGTTAGTTTGTTTAGCCGGACCAACATGTCTTTCCTCTAACTCTTCTTTTTAAAAAAGTTAGGGACCATCCAGCCGAACGGGCTTTTAACGTCTTTTTCTTGCCATGGATCAGTGTTCCTTGACTCTCTTTCCTGCTTCACTTCTACTGCTCTTCCTTACTTTTTGCAGTCCTTTTTCGTTGTACTCGCCTTCCCCTCTTACAGGGTCACAATCCCCTTTGTAACTTGTGTTTATTCCACACACACCCCCTCCAGGTGTCCTTTTGTTGTTTTCTCCGACTAACCGGCAGAAATGAAACACATATGCAACTCTGTCTCCTTGCATTTTCAGATGTTTCTCTCACTATTGTCTGCTACAGCTCATTGAAAGTGCAAAGTGAAAACAGATGTATAAAAGATAAAAAATATACTCATACACGCACCAACTCCATGGAGCAGAGAATAACTCTGGTAAATCCCAGCAGAAAGAAAGAGGGGGAAGAAAGAAAGAAAGAAAGAAAGAAAGAAAGAAAGAAAGAAAGAAAGAAAGAAGAAAGAAAGAAAGAAAGAAAGAAAGAAAGAAAGAAAGAAAGAAAGAAAGAAAGAAAGAAAGAAAGAAAGAAAGAAAGAAAGAAAAGAAAGAAAGAAAGAAAGAAAGAAAGAAAGAAAGAAAGAAAGAAAGAAAGAAAGAAAGAAAGAAAGAAGGAAAGAAAGAAGGAAAGAAAGAAGGAAAGAAGGAAAGAAGGAAAGAAGGAAAGAAAGAAAGAAAGAAAGAAAGAAAGAAAGAAAGAAAGAAAGAAAGAAAGAAAGAAAGAAAGAAAGAAAGAAAGAAAGAAAGAAAGAAAGAAAGAAAGAAAGAAAGAAAGAAAGAAAGAAAGAAAGAAAGAAAGAAAGAAAGAAAGAAAGAAAGGAAGAAAGAAAGGAAAAGAAAAGAAAAGAAAAGAAAAGAAAAAGAAAAGAAAAGAAAAGAAAAGAAAAGAAAAGAAAAGAAAAGAAAAGAAAAGAAAAGAAAAGAAAAGAAAAGAAAAGAAAAGAAAAGAAAAGAAAAGAAAAGAAAAGAAAAGAAAAGAAAAGAAAAGAAAAGAAAAGAAAAGAAAAGAAAAGAAAAGAAAAGAAAAAGCACCTCAAGTTCTTAATTAGCACAACAGGGAATTTTCATGAGATTTGATCATTTCCCTCTGCCCGGACAAGAAGAAATCAGTGGGGTAGGAATCTATAAATCAGTCAGCGTGTCAGGACAAATCAAAATAATGCTTCTATTATTTCAATCAATAAACCATTTTTATACCTAACATCTGATCTACACAGTGTGTTTGTGTTGGAAATTTGCAGATCCGCTTTGCACAAAAACAAACTATTAACGTTCGTGTCAATCACATTTTTAACTGTTTGAAATGGCCGGAGATTTCAGCGCGGGGTTGACTGAAAAATTCCGGGAGAAACGGGAGTTCTCGGAGGGGCGGATCCGATGAAAACACTTCCGAAAGTTTGTCGCTTCGTTATTGTTTGCCCTCCTCCCTTTCCCCCCTCCTACCTCAGCCCTGAGCTTTGCGGCGGTGGAGCCGAGAGGGCCAGGTGGGGAGGAGGAGAGGTGGGTGGGGAAGCGGGGAGGGCCGGCAGGAGCGCACCGGGTTGCTGTCCCGTGGTGCCCCAGAGCCTGCAGCGGTCTGGCGGTGCAGAGCCCCGCAGGTGCAGTGGCCAGCAATCCCGGGCAGCCTCAAGCCCCGGGCAGCTCGGGCAGGCGGGAGGCTCTTGGCTGCCAGAGAGAAGAGCAGCCTCACGCTCCCCGGCCCGCTCCCTTCGGGCCAGGTCTGCTCAGCGAATCCTCCGCTACCTGTCTGGAAACCCCTCCAGCCCCAGACAAGGATGGGAAAGGTGCCAGATGGGTTTCCTCTACATCTTGCTGTACAGTGCTTCGCCTTGCTTGTTTGCAAATCCACCAAATAATTCATGCCAAACAACCATTTAGAAACCATTTTCTTTGTTTCTTTGAAACCCTACTGTACAGCTCCATCTGCCTGATATAAATGAATAATCCTTCTTGATACCATTCCTAATCCATTTCTTTACAGTCGAATTGGAAAGGGGGGGTGGAGGTGGGATTAATCATCTTTAAAAATGGAAACACCCAAACAGTCACAGATCCGGCGTATTTATTGCTTCAAATTAAACAGATGTCCCCTCACCCAACCCCCTCCCTTGTGGCTGGATTTAGGACAAACAGGGGCATTTCTCAGAACCAAAATCCCATGCAAAATTCTTCGGAGTTCAGAGCCTGGATTCTTTATTTCCAGGGCTAAGTAGCATCAGGCATTACTCATATGTCTCCATCAATCCTTCATTAGACAAGAGGAGGAGGAAGACGAAAAAGAAAAGCGAGAAGGGGATTTTGGCCCTGAGGGAGGGGGCTAGTCCCGCACTGCCCTGGGTGTCCATCCCTGCAGCTCTTCACGTCCCTCCCCAGCCCAGTTCCTCCCGGCTTGTTCCATATCGCCGCATTAGAGCGGGCACGGGGCGGTCATCTCCAAATCATTGTTTGTTTGGGAAGGAGCGTAGAAAGCGAGGGGGAGAGCGAGTAGCAACTGGAAAGGTTACAGATTATGTTGGTGTTGATTTGTTTTTCGGGTTTTATACCCCAGGAATGATAAACAGGGTGGGGAGCGTTTAATGGATTATGTTTTCCCTTCTTTTTCTTCCTTTTCACTTATTCTTTCTCAAAGTGCTAATATTTTTTCGCTATAAGGATGACTTGTGTGAGCCCCTGACAAGGCATCTCGGAACAAAGAAGCTTTGCACCTCTTCTCTTGGACAGTCAGCGCCTGCTCACGCCAAGCACCTTTGCACTGCCCCTACCCCAGCGCCTCGCGAGTTTTGTCTTTCTTCCCCTTTTTTCTATTTTTTTCCCCCTCATTTATATTTCTTAATCAATTTTCTTCATTCCCTCCTTTCTATTTCCACGTATGTTCTATTTCCCCTCTTCCCTCTCATTTCCAGATCAAACGAAACCTGCCTATCTTCCCGGGCTGGCTGGGGTCGCGGGATTAGGATATTATTAGAAAGCCATACTCCCACAGTCAAAAAAGGAAGAGAAAGGGAAGAATCTCGGGATTTAACGCAAAACGTTGAGGAAATCGGCGGGCACGGGCGGGCAGCCCCGTCCGGCGCACGGCGACCTCGGCCCCGCGGGCGGCCGCTGCTGCGGGTCCCGCTGGCCCCGGCCGCTGTTCGCTCCCACCACCAGCCCCGCTGCCACCGCCAGCCCCGCTGCCACCACCAGCCCCGCTGCCACCACCAGCCCCGCTGCCACCGCCAGCCCCGCTGCCACCGGGCTGCCGCGGCCCGGGCGGGGCTGGGGGGCCGGGAATGGCCGGCATTCCCCCCGCCTGCGGCCGTGCGCTTCCCCCTCTGTGCCCGTGCCCACCGCCCGCGCATTCGGGCACCTCGGATTTAGGTGCTCTCCCTTACACAGCAACAAAGGGGGAGACAGAAACTGATAGTAGACGCTTACTTTTTTTAAAAACCTCAGAGATGGTACAAGTACATTCTCGGCCGAAAAAAGAATCAGCTATAATTAATGGATTAAGTTGTTGCCGTTGTTATTATTGTTGTTGTTGCTGTCAGAGTGGCTGCCCGGTTCCGAGACAAGACCTAAACATTTTTTTCAGTTTCATAATTTCAAACCGAGTTAAGTGCTGGATCATCAGTTTTTCCCTTTGTCTGCCCCGGTTGTAAATAATGGCTTTGAGATTAGCTAATTATGGCGCATTAATCACTGATAGAGAGGAAATAAATCAAAGCCGGGTTCGAATTTTCAAACTCACTAGTAGAGAGGTGCATAGCAACTCTATCTGCAGCAGATAGGTGCTGTTTAAATTACTGAGGCTATAGAGTAAACCACATCCACGTCACTTTAAATAATGAAGATTTTATTTATACATACCAGTTGTGCCATTAAGTGGAGGTTTGGGGAAATTTTTTCGGTCTGGTTTTGTAAAAAAGTGCTGCAGTCTGAAGCCAGCAACGTTGACATGTCGTATTAACAAACTTCTTGTAATAATAGCAGAATATAGAGGAGACAGACAGATGTGTGTGAGAGAGAGAAGGAGAGATGCAAATGAAAGTCCTGTCAGAAAGACCCCTTGTTATTTTTCCTGTTACTAGCTTACGCAGAACTCCGTATTATATATGTATATAACATATATATTTACAGAAATTAACATTCGTGTCAGTTACCGTATTTTTAAGTATTTCAATAGCCCTCACATCCTTCAGTCCTCCCCACAGCGGTTTTTGTAGTCATGTCCTCTCAGTATTTTGAAACATTTATCTTCGGGGGTGGGAGTTAGATAAGTACATGCCAGAAAGCAAGCCACCTTCTAGGGGAAGAAATCATGTAGGTCTTCAGATAAAGTAGAGTCTGCAGACGAAAATTCAGAGCCCCAGCCAGAACACCTTCAAACCCCCCACAGACACAGGCACACGCACAGGGCACACGCACACACACACGCACTCCACGCCAAAAAGCACTTCTCCACCTGGGAAGCGGCAGAGACCGCCCCCGCCCCGGTTCTCCCCACCCCGCACCCCTCCGTCCCCGCGTCCCTCGCCCGCCCCGGGCCGTACCTTGGCCGGGCTCTGCCGCCGCTGTCCGCGGCGCCGGCCGGGCTCCCCGGCCCCGGGGCCGCCCGAACAGCGCGGCCGCGGAGCTGCGCAGCCCGGCCGCCGCTGCCAGGCGCAGGTGGCCGCAGCTCCGAGTACCGAACCCACCGGGTGACACCGCCTCCCCTGCCTTTTAGTCAAGAACCTCGTAATTAATTTCGAGTTACTCCGCGTACCGTATCATTAAAAACAGTCTGGGGAACGGCGTCAGACCCCGGCAGCGGGGGATGGGGAAGGGGAGGGCGATTTGCATACAGCTTTGTCTTTACGGCGCGTTGCGCTGGCGCGGGTTGTACCGCTAATTGCACCGAACTACCGAGCGCCCCGGCCTCCGCCGCGCTCCCGGCTTCCCCAGAGAGCTCCGGGCCGGGCCCCTCCGCGGAGCCCCCGAGGTCAGAGCGCCGCGGGCCGCGCTGCCCGCGGGCGGAACGCCGTGCCCGGGCGGCGGCGGAGCAGCAGCGCGGCTCCGCGGCGGCGGCGGGCACAGCCCGGCCCGGCCCGGCCCGGCCCGGCACAGCCCGCCCGTCCGCGGGGTCCTGCTGCCACCTGGCGGGCCGGCACGCAGCCCGTGCGCCCCCGCCGCTCCCCGCGGGCGGCTCCTGCTGCCGCCCCGGGCCGGCCGGGCACTAAACTGGGGCTCGGTTTTACCGGGCGGTCGCAGGGCTCTGGGGGTCAGCCTGGCTCCTTCCAGGAGGCCCTGTGCAGTGGTGTGGACAAAAGAGAGGGGCCGAGGGACAACGTGACAACCTCCGTCTCAGGAGGTGTAGTGCACGCTATTTTCTTCTGCCTCCGTTTCGGTGACCAGATTTGCCACATCATGCTTAGTGCCAAGTGGAGGCTTTAGCCAAGGCTGCATTTTCTTCTTCATGGTTTTGAAGGAATGTACAGCAAGTCATTAGGAAATACGACTGTGATGAGGGCCAGATTAGAAGAGGGACAAGAGCAGAGGAAGCATCACCCCTACTGCCTCAGCACCCATGCAGTTCTCTCTTGAGTGATGTGGTGTATGATGATTGCAGAGAAAGAGGACTGAAAAGACATGAATTTTCAGTAGAATAGTCCTTCCTTTAGGAATTTTCTTAAGTCTTGTGCTGAATGAGTTGAGGTTATCTTCAGTGCTACTAGTATCTAAGATGAACAAAACACAGTTTTTCTTCTAAAGATACAGTCTTCTGCGTACCTTCAGTATTTGTACTAGTCTGAGATTAGTTAATTCTGCTTCTTGCCTCTTTCCCTGAGCTGGCCCTTTCAGAAGAACCAGTTGTGGACCATAGCCAAGTCAGGAGGTCCAACTGTGGACAAGCTCATCCTACTTTACTGTATTGAATGAGTGCCAGGATAGAATTCCTCAGCAATTAACAACCCAGAACATGAACACAAGCCCACTTTATGAGCCATCTAAGCTAATAAAGAGTCACTGGTCACTTCCAACAGGGCCCAAGATGGGTATCTGGCAAACCACTGTGTTTAAACTACAGCTCCACCTGCCAGGCACACTGTCGTGCAACTGTGCACATCCTGATGGCAACCAGGTCTCAGTGGGTCCCAGATCACACCTGGTTTCCTAAGGATATTTCCAGCACAAGCTTGTGATTGTCTTGTCTAATTATTAGTTTGATATGGTTAGTTATCATTAGCTTGGTACAATCCACTCTGAGAAGGATTTTTCTATGGCAGAACAAAAAGCCATAATCCTTACTTCCATTCTGTGTAAACAAATGGCACAACTGGTTCTAACTGATGGTATATTTGAAGTACTCACTAGCCAAAAATCCATTATATGTCTCCAGTGGACTTTAAGTTCAGCCCATGCCTTCCTCCGATAGGTAGATATATTTGAGTTCTTTTATTAACTCTTTGCTAAAATCTTAGATAAGGGATTCATAAATAAATAGGGACAAAGCATGCTCATAACATTTATATTTATTTCCAGATACTATTAGAAATCCATGGGTCACGGGGATTTATTAAATATTCTTACATTAAAGTACTGCAAAATTTGTGACTGACATGTGTAAATTGCACACAGAGCCATACTGCCTGTCAATAGGTTACCAAGATGAATGCAAATGACATTCTGTGCTTCAAAGACTGATAGCTCTTGTATACATTCTGTTACATCCCCCATTATCCCTTTTTGAATAAAGAATTTTATTGACCCCAGAAATCCCACACAGATACTTTCCACAGGCAAGATGAGGATCACAGCTGACCAAACAATGAGGTGAATGTTTTCTTCATTATTACTGCAGAAGTCTAAAAAATCTTGAATGTGTTCCTTGATTCTTAGAATGTATCACTGCAGGAATTGCTCCTAATCACGTTTAAATTGGAGTCATTTATTAGACTCATTGGGGACTAGGGACTGGGAAGTCAATGGCACTAGGGCAATTGCCCCTGCTCAGAATATGGCTATACAAACTAGAAACAACTGTAACAAAATTAATTAGCTACAGAAATTTCACTTGCCATTTTCCGGCAATCAAATGAAATGTAAAACAGACCCCTATTTTTTTTTTCTTTCCATCACTACTTCTTCTTTTCCTTCTATTGAAACTGGAAAAGAAATTAGGCTGTGAAACTATTTGTATGATTGTTTCATCAGTTCTCTAGGAGAAAAAGAAAAAAAATATATAATATATATATAATATATTTGTCTATCACACATATATGCACATATACACATATTGAGTCTATATAAAGTTTGTGTAAATGTATAAAAGTTATATAGTATATTAATCAATTTAGGCTACGGGTAAGATGTTTATTAAAGTGAACAGATTATTAACTATTAGATATTATAATAGAGAAAAAATAATAATATTTACAGTAAAAGCTATCAGTGCAACATCTACCACAACTACAATAGAAATAAGATTTTTTTCCCATGCTTTGTGTTATATATCTTTGGCTTATTCATTAATTTACAAATTAAATATTAATAAAATCTCTAAAAAACACCTCTTATGTGTATACTAACTTACCAATAATAACCATTAATATATCTCTTTGTTTTCATATCTATCGTAATCTGAAATATCCCACAAACCCAGTAGCTGGAGGGCTGATGTTTCATATGCTCTTACAGCAGAAATTAATTCAGCCAACACACCTGCTTAATTCAAGTGCAAGCTTGTGCCTCACCTGCTCTCTTTACACTTTGATCACTCTGTATCACTGACATTTCTACTCTACAACATTTGTCTTTTAGCTGCTAATTTTTATCAGGATGTCTCAAAAATCCACTAAGGCATTAGCATTTTCAGTGTTACCTCCTTGTCTCTAGGGTTTAGTTACGCCTTGTGCTCTGTGGCAGAAAAGGATATTACATCATTTACTTTTATCCATGCTCTTTTTTTATCCTGGGGAAGATGGGTTTGGGAGGATCCTCACAGGGGTTCCTACCGCCTTTCCATTGCTGCCTCGTCAGTTCTGCTCCTGAGACAATTCCCTGAGCAAGATTTCGAGAGAGGAGATCATGAAGAGACAACCTTTCCACAGGTAGGGGCAGGAGATAAGTGCAGCAGGCTAACCAGTGCTGAACAGGGAGGAAGTGACAAGAGCACTCTCGTACTGGAGAGACTGAGAAGGATGTGGTTTCATAAGAATCAAGAGTGCTTGGGATCAGGCCAGTTAGAAAGAAGCAGTGTGCACACAAGCCCAGAGTATTTGCTCTCCATGAAATATGCAAAGATGAGGAGAAAAGAAAAAGCCTTCCTTTAACAAGATGCAAAGCTATTCCACATAAAATATAAAACCTCAGCTTAATACATGCCAGTGTCTACATTTGTATCTATGGACAGTACTGCGGACATTTCGTTACATAAAGTCTCTGAGGCAAGTACCACCTCTGCTTGTGCAGGCTTGGAGCCTGCCCGGGGACTGTAGGAGGGTACACAACAGGTATATATCCTATCTTCAGGATTCAGGACACAAGACTTAATATCCCACAAAGCTGTGAAAGTCTTAGGCCTTATGCATAGCATCACAACTACATGAATAACACCTTCCTTGAGAATCACTTGATTATCTGTAACTGATTCTCATAATTGACATATGAAGTGTCTTATACCTTCATGGGCTTTTTTGTGCTTTCCCTTTTTGACAGTGTTGGGGCAGATCTTAGGATTTTTTGGAATTCCAAACCTAGAGTGGGTAAATAAGGAGAACTGTGAAGTGAAGAGTTACAGAAAATAATAGGGATTCCCGTCATATGGCATTTGCTCAGGTAGAGTTATTTCTAGAGATATGACAGTTACGTCATAACTCTACTTTTAGCTTCCTTATGGAGCTTAGATAGGCCAAAACAAAATCAGTGCATTGTCCATATGAATAAACAACTAAATAAAGCAAAACAAAAATAAAACAAAAAATAATCAGAAGATTACAGCCTTCTTAAAAAGTCTAAATATTCCTGCTTTATTACTGTATGCCCAGTGACATATTTCTCAACCAGCAGGATAAGTGAGACACAGGTAGAATAAAATAAGAAAAACAACAATAAGTTTAAAATTTTGTTGTCCGGATGTTTCCATGCAGAAAAGAATCAATTATTTTTCTTTAAATTTGCATATAAGTTAAATCCTTAATAGCTGCACATGCTTGTCATGGAGATGACTGCTGTATAAAAAGAGTAGCTGTGCAAAGAAGGAAGTCTGTGGTACCTCCACTGACTGTAGCTTACTCACAGACTGTCTTAACACTGGATTGCCTGTGAGGTAAATCTTGCTTTGTTTTCTGCATATATTAGCAGGATTTTGTGAAACCCGGGAGAAAATTCAACTACTGCAAATTTGTCTCTGGGGAGGACGACAGGAGAGAGACAGTCTTCCTGCTACTAGTCAGGAAGACTGACAGCATCACTGCTGAGTAAGTAAGTAAGTAATGTCAGTGCTTTGGTCACAATTACAGATAGACCAGTGGCTAAAATTGCACAGGACACTCTGACTGTCCTAGTGTTTTCCACAGGAGGTTTTTCATCTTGCGCCGAATTTCTCAGCACTCCAACATTTGCAGAGAGCTGCTTTAAGGCCAGGTAAGTCATCACCTCACAAGTACATAAAAACAGCAGGCCTAGTGAAACTCCCACAAAGTGTAAAAAACTATGCCTAAATACAGTTTTCTATTCATTAGCCTTAAATGTGCGGTAATCATTAAGAGTGCCTGTTAAAGCTGTTTAGTGTAGAGTGGTTATGGTGTAAAAAAAAAAAACCTCATAATTTTTTCTTAGTAATTCTTCCAGCTAATACAAATTGATTCCATATGTTGTATTTCCAAGCAACCATTTTCCTGGAAGCAAAAGAGCAAGAGTTCCTTTGACTCAAGTCACTAAATGTGCATTTCAAGGTAAATTACTATTGAATCCTTGAAGAAAGTAACTAAAAGGGCTGAAACATGGTCTATCTGAGTGTACAACTTTCCAGGACTCTTGAACAGTATCAATTCAAGTCAAAATCTATGCAGGACATAAAAGACACCAACAGGAGAAGGCAGTGCACTGGAATCACAGTCCCCAAATAAGATTTGGACTATGGAGGACACTGAGATCACACAACATCTTTAACATCAATATGTTAAAATATTCAAAGACTGTGAAGTACCATATGTATCCCAGATAAAGGGGTTTTATGAATAAAACCAGAAGATTATTGTAAAATTTTTTCCACAGGATCAAACCAGCTGTGAGTGGTAAATAGCTGATAAGCTCTGTTTGGAAGTGACAAACCTTGGGCAACCTCCAGAATATCTGAAAGAACTGAAAACCCCATGACCACTTCTACCATTGATAGAAATATAAACAGTTACAGTGCTTTCTTTCTGCTTTCCTAGATGTCTACATTCTAATTCTGCCTAAAAGCCAACTCAGTCTCCCTTATACCTTAAGACTTCATATAGTCAGTATCAACATTATCTTCTCCAGACAAACAGCCACCATTGAAACATAATTGTATTCTAGTTGCCTTCTTTTAAGAATCTGTATCACCAATGAGAATCCTATGGACATCTTTAATATTTCCTTTGTCCCTTTTGAAGTACAAAAGGGATGTTCTCACACAAAGTGGTGTTCTGAGAAATTGCAGAATAAATAATGTGTGGGTTAGTGTTTTAGCTTGTGACCATCCCAGAGCTGAGTGCTGAAGTCTTTGAGTCAGACATAAAACACCCCTGACATCAGCACTTCACTTTGATCCTCCACCCATCCACTTGGCATGTGTGAGGCTCGTTACAAGGCACCTAGTGTTCCTGGCTTTGGCATGAGACCAAGCTGGTCTGTATTGACAAGACTGACAGACTTTAGGACATGTAAAGAAACAGAGAGAGTGAGAATTAGTCTCCTAAACCTGAGGATCAGGATCACTTTCTCTTGTGACTTTCCCAAGGTTAAAAAGAAGGCAGGTGAGGAAAAAGGGAACTGAGCCCTGGCAGCACAGCCCTGGTCAGCTGAGGGGAGAACATGGAAACAAGCAGCCCGCTGGGACTGTGGGGAGAAAATTAAACATGTGTCTCTGCTGGAAGGCAGAGTACACAAGAGCCCAGAATTAAGTCAGTAACAGTCAGGGACACTGCCAGGATTTGGCTGGGAGCAGAACCATATTTCTCTTTTCCTTGTTGCTTTGTGCCAGTCTGGAAGTCCCCACCCTGTATACCAAATCTCTTTAATAGGGTTATACCCTATTAACTCTCTCAATAGGGTTGCACCACACCATCCCTCCATCTCTGATCCACCTTGCCTGGCCACTGGGATCAACTGAAATTTATTTTCCTGTCTGCTTGCCCCTGAACAGAATCTTAATCCTGAGTGAGACATAACTTGCCTGCATAGGAACTTTGCAGACCTGATCCAGGCCGTGAATTCCTGCCCCAATTCTTTGATTTTTTGTGAGGTAAAAGAAGTACACCAACACTAATAGAATAGCAATTACGTCAGTCTAAAATTCTACAGTTTGCTAAATCATATTATTCTCAGAATGGTTTGTAAACACTAAACTGTATAATTCATAAAAATCAGAAGCTCATCTATAATATATATTTGCCATAATAAAATTACTATAGTTATTCTCTGTTAAAAGCTACAGATTTTTCATCAGTAACAGATACTTTCTATATTTCTCATCAAAATGCTGGCATCTTCCACCTTTTTGGCACTAGATTTTTCTCTTTCATAAGGTTTTTGTATGCTACAGAAGATAAAGGAGGTGGCTAAATTTCAGCCTTTGAAGCACCAATGGGCCATCTGCAATGACATGATTACTTCCTGTGGTTTCTCTGGTATGGAGTTAGTTTCCTTCCCAGTGGCTGGCATGGGGCTGTGTTTTGGATTTGTGCTGAACACAAGGTTGGTAATACAGAGATGTTTTTGTTATTGCTAAGCAGAGCTCACACAGAGCCAAGGCCTTCTCTGCTGCTCGTGCTGCCATGGTGGTGAGGGGACTGGGTGTTCCTGGGAGGTTGGGAGGAGACACAGTCAGGACAGGTGACCCCAAATGACCAAAGGGATTTTCCGAAGACGTGACATCATGGGCAGTATTTAAGGTGGAGGGAAGAAGGAGAAAGGAGGTGCCATTTGGAGCATTGAAGTTCATCTTCCTGAGTTATGTGTGATGGGGTCTGACTCTCCTCAGGATGGCTGAATGCCCACCCAAACATGGGAAATGGGGAATCAATTCCTTGCTTAGCTTTCTTTGTGTGTGCAGCTTTTGCCTGCTATATTAAACTGCCTTTAGCTGTAACCACGAGTTTTTACCCCTCTGATTCTCTCCTCCATCCTGCTGGTGGGGGAGTGAGTGAACGGCTGTGTGGGCCTTGGTTGTGGCTGGGGGTGAACCCCACCACCTGTCAAACAGCTGACAACTTTTCATGCTTCACTGGGATTTAAATAAAGGTGAAGAGGGCAAAAAAGTTACCTGGGTAGAGTCAGAAATTGATCCAAGCATTGAAACTTTTCCTATACCAATACATTGCAGAGAACTCTGAACAATTTTTGTTTTGTTTTGGGAGAGTTTTATCCTTTGTATTTTTTGAAAACCAAGCTATAAACCTCAAAACAAGATTCTTCTCATGGATACAAGCCATGAGGAACCTCAGTCAGGGTATTTAGTTCTAGGTTTTGGGTCATCCAATTACAACATGCTTGAGGCTGTTCAAAGCAGCAGAACCTCCAAACCTCCCATTGAGAGTAATTTTCACAAGCAGGATAGGCACCTGCTTAAGAGATGTTGGTTACATCCACTGTGTCCAAAATTTTCCACTGCTAACAGTTTTTTATTATCTGCTAAAGAGTGATGCTGGCAGCATTTTCTTTTTATGTCACTAGAAGAGCAGTAGTGATGATTTAAAAGCCAGGAGCTTTGAATTATTGCTTAAGGTTCTTGATTAGCTAGGTACTGTAGTCTCCTTACATTTGTGTGCAAGAAAAGATGCATTTATGGGAAGTTTTCCAGATGTCTCTTCATTAAAGTGAAGAGGTCACATTTTATTTGCTGCTAAACAAAACAGTACATTACATTGCAGATTATTGTACCTAAGTGTGTGTGCTTGGATGATACTTCACAGAAAGCAAATCAAGTACAGAACTGTAATTTTTTTCTTCTTGAGAGCCATGTTGGCTCAGAAAATACCTTTCCTCTCCAAATGGTAAAGGATTTGTGAAAAGCTTCTAATCTTGCCTTCTCTGTACCATAATTTCAAATGCTTTCTGTAGATAAATCAAAGGATAGCAGGAGAAATTTTGCCTAGCAAAGGTCTGGAAAAAAATTCTACTGGATTGAAGTTTTACAGGAGATATATTTGCTCTTGTAATGTTTGACTTTCATGTGTGTATCTGCCTCTTGAGCTTAACAGCTGCAGCTGTGTGTCCAGAATGCAATTACAAAGTCTAAAATCTGTGACCTAAAGACTGATTCACACTTCAGAAGCTAAAAAACTGATTTGTTGCCTTTGACATACAAAAAAATTATACATGGACCTTGCTCATCCTGTCTTTTAGGAATGTTAGAGAGTATAGCTTCACTTTGCATAAATAATTAAAGATTACTGGATAGGTAGCAATCAGAAAAACAACAGACCTGCAAGAGGACTGGTACCTTGACCCAAAGGAACAGCTGGAATAGCCGGATGGAACAGTAACTGCACTGGTTTGAAAGTTAACCTGTGGGAGAAATTAATCCCTTTCAATTACCTTGTGAGAGATTTCAGGTCAGAGTCACAATTTAATACAAAGATTACAATAAATGCAATCCATAGGTGGCGTCAACTTTTCTCCAGACCTTATCAATGGCCTCCTGAGCCAGGGATTCCTGAGGGCTGACCACATCAGTGAAGACTGAAGCAAAATGAGGGTTGAGTCCTCTGCAACCTCTGCTCCTTGCAGTAGCAGGCCCCTATTTTCCATAGTACTCCTTTGGTTATTGGTGTATTTGAAGAAGCTCTTGCCCTCTCTCAAAAGCTAAAAAATACGGGTCTTTCTCTTTGCAACAGCTTTTGTGTAAGTTTCCTGGTTTCTACTCCTGTACCTCGTTGGCAAAACAACATGAAAGGAAATAGACATGCTGGTTAATCAAGAAAGTTTTGCTTTTTAGGCTAGATTTATGTGCCAAAAGTAAGAGAAAGGACCAAAGTGCTGGAGAGTCTACATTAAATATTCAACCAATAACTTCTGTATTATGAATAACTTCCTCAGCCATATTGCATCTGGGATATTATTTAATTTAATGTCAGTTCAAGATGCAGCAATGTTTACAGTCATGAATGGGATTTCCAGCTCAGTAACACTAGAAAGTTCTAGCTCCTGATAGATTTGTGTGTAGCTTACTAAAGAGATTTCTCTGTGGTCTCTGCCTTATTATCAATATCAGAGTCATGGGGTTCCTGTAATTCCGCGCAAATACTAACAAAGTTATTTAACCTGAAAATAACTGAATACATAATGCGATTCATGATTATTTTTCCAGAGCTGTAATTATTTTCTGAGATGTTTTTGGTGACCATACAAACATACCAAGTCAAGTGAAATGGTAGCAAGGTGCAGGATTGCTAGTGACACGGGTTTTACCTTCAAAAAGGGAACCAGCTGCCAGTCTCTTACTCTTGGGACTGTTAATGTGCAATTCAAGGCTGAGCTCCCTGGTACAGCAGAACTAAAATCCTTTGAAAAATCAGTCATGAAACCATGGCTTTTGTGAGTCTGGGTATTGGAGGGACTTACAATGTTATACTAGAGAGAACTACAGACTCTTTTTCATATAGGGATCTTCTGTTATGTATGCAACTGGAAGTTTAGCAGCTGCTAAGGTTCAGATTATGTCCAGTTAACTTCAATTCTGGATACCCGAAAATAACCACTACCTGTATCATGCACTATAGTTCTCATGTGCCTAATCACAACAGTCCTTGTTACTTCTCTCTTTTCTGTTCTTTCCAGCATGCACCTTCCCCTAGAGTCAAGTTCACTGTACAGCCTCGTATTTCAATTATCCCAGTTTAAGGAAATGGCATGTGTTGGAGCTGAAGAATGGAAGGTGCTCATCAGTCAACATTTTTATAGCATGCTGATCATCCCCCCAGTGTGCTGATTTGGTACTCTGGATTTTGACCACTGCCTTGGTCAATCACTGTGTGGTTCTATTCATCATCTACCTATTCTTATGGATTTGTTTCCATCGTGGCCACCTAGATTAGAAGTAAAAGAAAAGAGGATAAAAATCATCAAAATTTCTTTCTTTAATGAAAAGTATTCTACACAACCTGAATTTAATAAATGCAGAAAATAACCTACATAAAAAGAGAGCACACATCCCCCCCCCAAAACCTCCATAATCATCTGGATTATGAATAAATATATAGTATTAATGGATGATGTAATCTGATTTTATAAAATAGAAGGGTTTTTTCTGAAAAAAGTCCCTATTTATAAGAAAGAATGGTTTTCTTTCTTCGAAGACAATAATGGATGGAAAATTTATATTTTTTATGTATTGACATCCTGTACAGAAATGACTTTTGGATACAGAACTTTAGTTCTCTCCCTCTCATTGTTGCTGTGATTAAGAACCAGCAGAGTTACCCTGATTACAGCTTAAGTTATTGCCAGTGTCAAAGAACACCTACTCATAATATAAAAAACAATTTTGTAAGTAAGTTCGACAAAAGCACTGAGATTCTGATACTAATGTTCTCATATTCTTTTGTGAATATGTCACCCACTTTTGACAAGAAATAAAAAGTATGCTTAATAAATAAGTACATATCAGGTAAGAATACATAGAGCCATAGTTATGCATAAAGTGTATGTAAGAGGACCACAGACTCAGAAACTGCATTCCACCCCATTTCTCCATAGTTACAACCTCCCACAACGTATCATTTTCCCTGGTTAACCTTGGTTTCATAGCTGCCCTGAGGAGATCCAATGTTCACATAACATGGGAAGGCTTTCCCTTCTTTAGTGAATCTTGTTCTATCATATCAGAGTGTGTCATGATTACCAGGAGCACCTGGAAACAGGGGCATTTTCCTCCCTAATGGATTGCTGCCAGTCAATTGGTTCACTCTTACTGACCTTTACATCTCAGTCTTATTTGATGGAAAAAAACCAAACCAAAACAAAACAAACCTTGATTAGATTCCAACAAGAAAGAGAGATTGTAAAACATTTGCTCACTTCTGAGAAAAATATTTGTCTTTATGCAGATCATTTTTTGGCATCTTTGGCCATAGCCCAAGTGTATCCCAGTCCTGACTTACCTGTCTCAGCAGCCTGAGGGTGAGTCTGCCCAAGCCAAAGTTAGTGTCTATGAAGTCAGGAACACTGTCCTGCAGGATAACATCCTTTTGAGTAAGGCAAATTCCCTATTTTAAATGAATAAGGGCAAATTTGCAAATGAAAGTATATCTGTTGTAAAGGGGGGGTGGATTTATGTCTCACATTTAATTCAAAAGTATGGAAAAAGCAAGACAATTACTTTACTGAAGAAAACAAAAGGAAAAAAAATCAGAACATAACCTGGTCAGGCCTAGTGGTATTATGCAACATAAAATATTTTACCTCATTCACCAAATCATACTACAAGTCTAGTTTGAAAGGGATGTCTAGACGTGATAGTTCATGTTTTGCCTGAGGCTGGGATAACTTGAAAGTACAATGAGATTCCTTAGGACCTTTTATATCCAAGTAGTGAAGCTCTTTATGGGTGGAGATTCCTATGAAGGACTCAAAGTTCTGTTCATGTTTTCTTTCTCCTTATGAAAAAGTATTCACTGAAATGCTCTGGCATTGAGCTTTTCCTAAGTACTTCTTTTTTCAAAAGCTTTCATTTTAGATTTGTTTCAGAGGCCTCACAAATGCAAGCTGTTCTTTTTGTGTCTGTGAAACTTAGTGGTGTAGAAGTCTGTGAACTGACCACACATTCTACTTCATCATCAGCCACGGTGTGCAACCCCTGGCCTTGGCTTGGTAGCTTATCCCAGTTTTTAAAAAGTTCTTTTTCCCAAGGGACAGGGGTGAAAAAGAACCATTTTTAAAGTCAAGGAAAAGTGTTCCAAACAGGAATAATTATATTCCTCCTTGAGGAAGTAAAATATGTGGAAGCTCTCCTCATTCCACAAATACTACTGTGTTGAAATCTTGACACAAGAACTTCCAGTACTCTTTGTAAGGCAGCTTTCAGTTGTTAAGTAATTTCACATTTTTCCATCTCAGTGTACTAGCAGGTGTTTGCAAAACCCAGGTATTTATATTGAAGACTGCTAAAACTCCTTTTTCCTTGGTGACGGGGTTGGGGAAGACAGGCAGGAAGAGGAACACTGAGGAGCTGAGCTCAAGAGAGGCACCACAATTCTAAGCCTAAAGGAAGCCCAGTAAAAAAGTAGTGTCAGTAAGAAGAAACTGGGTGTTCATACAGGATTTCAGGGCACACTGCAGAGGTGCTGCTACTGCTCTGGGACGTTAGAAGCCTAAAAATGTTGTAAGGCATTCAGCGAAATTATAAAACACGAAGGGGATGGAACAAAACTCTCCTGGTATTCCCTTCAAGCTGAGGCAGCTGCGCTGTTTCCCAGGATGCCACAGAGCTGTAACAGAAGAATGCCAAATGATGCTGCTCTGTGTTGCTGATTTATATTCTAGAATGAAATATTTTAATTAAATTATTGTGAAATTAAAATATGATAATTTTCAGTAAACAGAGTAATTGGACATTAGAGGAGGAAAATGAACTGTGACTGGGGCAGAAGTTCAGTTCTGCAGGAAAATTGCTGTAAGCCTAATGAGGTGCTAAAAAGGAAAGTGAAAGCAATCCCAGCTAGATAGTTGATTTAAAAACCCAGTTGCTTTAGGGCTTTCATGTAAAATGTATCAACCTCATTTTTATCTACAGCACTTTATCTATTATTGTCAACCACTGTCATGACAGTGTGAGCTTCACCAAATGAGCATAAAGACAAGGGGAAGTCTAAGTCAATTTAAAATGCAGTATTTTAAAAAATTAAAATCTTATTTAAACCTTGGTCAAGTATAGACTCTGTTTTACTATATCAGTTCTGAAAGTAACATGAAAGATTGAAATAAACTTTGAAAGGCCTTGCTATTTCATAAACAAAACATGTATGTATATACAGGGTGTCTTCTAACATGGCTGTTTAACCCAGAGATATGCATAATACTAAATATTCACCAAAATAAATGCATTTGTACACTGCTTGGCATAATATATATTCATACAGAGCACTGGCTTAAATGCTTTAAAGCATCCTAATCTTCAATGTTTATCTCCACTCCATATATAATTTACTTCTTTATATCTGCAGTGTTATCTGCTGGCTGATTTTAAAATAGACTTTCTAAAAAAAATATATTCATGAGTTCAGTTTGATCACTGAAATTGTGTTACACTCATGAGCAAGCAAAGCACAAGTGTATATATTTAATTGTGGCAAATAGATCCATTGAGGTCCTAGAGCTGGACAGTCAGAAGCATTCAACAGGATCTTTCCAAACTTTTGCTATTCTTGTTTGAGATGGTGTATGACAGTCAAGAGAATGAGGGAGGCTGATGGCCTAGGACTCAAAAAAAAAAAGGAATTTTGAGGAAGCAGGGTTGTCTGCAAATAGAAAATGAGATGAGAGGTGTGATATACTCATTTAGTATATTTGGAATCAAAAATAAAATCAAAGCACGTGTCTGCACATTTTTCACACTCTGTGTAAGGGACATCCCCTGTAAAGACTTTTGTTGCTGTTGTAGTTTGTTTTTAAAATTAAAAAGAGGTGTCAGTGAACTGTAAAGCCAGAGCAATTCTCGCAGAGTAAGTACAGCATGCGAACCGACCAAGGGAAAAAGTGAGTGTATTTGGAAAGAAGGTTAACAGAGTGAACAACGAATGACTCCAGGGCCTTTCCCCGCAGACAGGCCTGCCCTCGGCAGACAGGCCGAGGCGGTGCAGCCAGCCCGGTCCGCGGTGGCGGTGCAGCCTGACACCCCCCGTGCGCCGCGGCCGGGGGAGCGCCGCGGCCGGGGACCGCTCCCCGAGGCACACGGCTGCTCCCCTCCCTCTGAATCCCCCCCTCGCCGTCCCTGCTGAACCAGCAAGTGTTTCTCAGGCAGACTGTGCATCCATGCTGCAAGCTTTGTAATTATTTCAGGCTTTATCTCAAGGAACTCCCAAACTAAACGTAACGTCCAATTTGTAATTAAAAACACCCCAACCCAACAAACTAACAACAACTAAAGTGTTTATTTCAGATTGCATAAAAACTACACTCTGACTCAAAGAGCCAGAGGATACAGTGGCCTTAGGGGATCCCTAGGCCTTGGGGTCTAGAGATTAAGTCAAATAAGGAGCAGCTGAGGGAGCTGGGGATGTTTATCCTGGAGAAAAAGAGGTTCAGGGTGAGCTTATCGCTCTCCACAACTGCCTGAAAGGAGTTTGTGGCCAGGTGGGGCTCGGCCTCTTCTCCAGCAACCAGAGACTGAACGGGACATGGTCTCAAGCTGCAACAGGAGAGGTTCAGCTTGGTCTTCAGGAAGAGTTTCTTTTCTGACAGTCTTGTAAAGCATTGGAATGGACTGCCCACGGAAGTGGTAGTCACCATACCCGGATATATTTGAGAATAGGCTAGATGTGGCACTAAATGCTACACTTTATTTGACAAGTTGATGATAATTCAAAGGTGGGACTCACTGATCTTGGATGTCCTTTTCAGCCTTAATTCTTCTATGATTCTAGGGCCCTAAGGAGCTGGTTCTGGACTCTCCCTAACCCAAGTGCTCTCCATGGTCTGGAGATCTAGATCTAGCTAAGCAGAAACATCATATACTGGATTTAAGGGATCAGTGAAGATACTTGAACTTAGCTGGGGGTTTGGAAAATGTTACTAATTTTCTGTCATGCCTTCAGTAGAAAGATGCTCAAATGTGTTAAAAAGTTTAGGTCAAAATATCTAGCTCCCTTCTAAAGATAAACTGTAAGATAAAATTTGCAAAGTCAAAGGCAGAACATAAAAAGCCTCCAGGCATACCAAAGTATACAGTGGGTTCAAAAGAGAAAAGTCAGACTTGGATCCTAACTTCTTTTGAATTTCTTTTGATTGTTTTTATTTTTGCTATTAAGGTGATTAGATGACAGTTGAAAGCTTTACCTTCTTCATTACTTAGCTGAGCATCCAACTCCCACCTGGAATTCAACGTGATTCCTACCTGCAAAAAGTACCTCCGGATGCTGACTCATTGCCTTAAATGTGTGTACCTTAGGATGGGCTAAATTATTCCACAGAGGTTCTTACCTTTTTACCCTGACAGAAGAAAGTAGGTAATTACTTAAACTCTTAACATGCCACTCACATTAAATGACCTTATATAACTAACTCCAACCCCCGAATACTGCCTCAGGAATCACACTAACCTAAAAATTATTCTGATTACTCATTACCAGAAGAGGAATTCTTGTATTTGATGATTTCCTGGAGGTCCTCAGAAAGTATAGAGATTATGACAGATCCTAAGAAAAAGGTTTCTTCAGAAAAGGCAGAGCAGATTCAAATGCAAAAGACAAGAAGAGAAAATTGTATAAACAACTTAGATTGTTTTGTCACAAAAATTTAAAAATTCTGTGATCACCACAGAGCTGTCTGTGGGCACGGCTCTGCACAGCCTCAGTCTTCAGGCTCATATCCCATGCTGAGGAGTGACAGGCAGGGGTTTTGTTCTGACTGCTGGACAAAGAGGAGTAAAACACAGAAAATTTGGCCCAATTTAGATTAAAATTTTAGCAGAGCAGATTAACAATGTGTCAAGGTTGATATGTACCTTGAAACATTGCTTTTAGAAAGGTATCTGAAAATACTGTTCCTCAGACTTAATCCAGACTACAGGACAGCACCTAGTGCCATTAATCAGTTCTGCTATTTTCACAGCTGACACTAGGAATAACCTTGAATAGGTCACAGTTCCCTAGACTGACATGTTATGGCAAAGTCCTAATGATTCAGTTTAATAATTGTAAATTAATTTTCCCTTTCCCCCCATAATCTGATTCAGTTTTCCACTTTCTGGTAACTGTCTTACACTTTTATCTTGATCAATAACGTTGTGAGTACTCAGAGCACCAGACAGATGACAACATCTTTGTTATTTAAGGAGGTCTCTTATGACATGGGACACCTACTAACGGTATTTTCTGGGAAAAGAAAAAAAAGAAAAAAAAGAAAAAAAAGAAAAAAAAGAAAAAAAAGAAAAAAAAAAGAAAAAAGAAAAAAAGAAAAAAAAGAAAAAAAAGAAAAAAAAGCTTTTATTTTATAATATGATGCAGATGGAAAATGATGTATTATGTGAAGTACTAAAAAAGAAATAAATAACCAGCTATAGGAGTATTTTTTTTTTCTTCCTGTCACAAAGCAATCTAAATTTTAGTATTTATTCTGGAAATGTCCTAGCCTCTTGGAGGCAAATTATGCATGAAATAATGCAATTAAAACTGAAATAAAAGATTTAAATGCAGCCTCTAGAGGCATCAAATGGCACCACACTGTCTCACTCTTTACTGCCTCTTAAAATGATTGCTCAATTTATAGGAAAATCTTTCCATCCTTGCTCTTAGAATCCTCTGGTTTTGGTGGCACTAATCATAATTCAGTTTCTGTACTCCATGGGAAGAAGTCAATATTTCCTTTGTGTTCCAAAATGAACAAACAATGCCATGACCAAGTACAATGTTATTCTTTATGCTGGAAGAGGAGTCTTAAACCCTGATTTCTTAGCTGGTTTGCACCAGCTTTTTCTTCAGAAGATACTCTCATATCCCTACTGAGACTCTGAATACTTTTGTCACTGGCAGGCATGGGAATGACTTTGAAAATTACTGATGACACATCTGTGAAGTGAGGAATATTTGGGAGTGGTGGATGCCATCTTCAAACTGCTATAACATCTCCAGCACTACAAGTGATAAGGGTGAAAAAGACACATTTGATGTGGTGTGACATCTTGCAAGGAGCAGAAACTACTCCCTCACACTGCATTGCTGGGGTTTAATGACAGACATGTAACACCCAGAAATACAAGCAAAAGAAATTAACATGCTTTTCTGAATTCAGTTGTCAAAAACAATGGTTTCCCTGACCAGTTTCATTTGGGAAGGGTAATTTATGGTAAAAGAGGAGAGAATTGGGTCACTTTTCTGTTAACAGAACTTAAGAGTTTCTATTTATCTACTGGCACATCAGGGCCATTAATAACTTCACTAAAGTCTCTCTGACGGTAGTAAACTACATTGCATAATCACAGAAATTGATTTTCTTGACAAGAACAGAGATCAATCTACGGAAACTTCTCTTTGTGGCTGTGAGCAATGAAGGGGCATCATGACATCAGAATAACTTTAGACAATGCATTTGCAGTGCAGAAAACAGTCTTTGAGAGGAAGACAGATATGTGGCTGCTAGATTGAGTAGCTGAAATATCACAGAATAATGTCAGGATTTGTTATCACATTATAACTGTGGAGCTGAGTCTCTAAGAATCAATCTCACAAAATCTTAGTGGTAGGTTTATGAAAATGAGCAAACCAAAAAGAACTCTTTGGCAGAGATTTTCAGAGCTTGTTACACAGCAGGTCCAAAATAAATGCCACAAATATCATCAACATTTGAAGTAGCCTACAAAGTTAGATTTTGCCAGTTTCCTGCAGAAGTGATTGACATTCTATTACTCAAAGGCTTGCCAATGTGGGATATGCCAGAGGGCACACTGTGAACATGGTCATATTCAGCAAGTCCTGACTTGCTTCAGCCAGAAAAGTTTCTGTTTGCATGACCTGCTTTCAGTGATCCAGAAACCTTCATGATCAAGTCCCCATGAAATAGGGTAGTAGTAGATGTTTTCTGGTAGCAATAGTTCACTGCAGCTTTGGTCAGGTTCCAGTTCTGTCATGCTTGAACACCATCACATGACTGTTCAGACCACTGCAACCTTCCAAAAGGTTTAGGTGTTCAAGAAAATGACAGAAGCAACATCTCACATAGCAGAACAGTGAAACTGACTTCCCCTTCTTCATGCTTGGTATGCTTTAGTTTAGCTGGTATTGACAGAGATAACAGAATTAATCTTTCAAGTGGTCCACTTTTTTAGCAAACTGTTTAAAAGAGTTGAAGTAATTTAACTGTTCCAAATGTTCCAAGAGTAATGTTTTGTGCAATTATTCACTATAGATCTTTAACGTATTTATAAGGTCCCTTCCAACATGAGCCATTCCAGCATTCCATGATACTTTATGTTGCTGTTATAGAAGTATTTTAAAAGGATAGAAAATAGTGCAGGATCCTTTCGACAAGACTACTAATGCCATAGTTAGAGATTTTAGGCCTAAAAGTACAGCAGTATTATTGTATTAGCCAATTAGCTAGTTAATATGTTCCAAGTACAGATTTGAAAGTACAATTAAGACAATGCACACAACCCTCAATATCTGAGAAGTCTATGACTCCTGCATCCTGGTAAAAACCTTCGTTGCTCATAGAACATTTGCCAGACCTGCTAATTACAATATTGCCTTGTAACATTTGTCTTATTGTGAAATAGAACCCAGAAAGCTGCAAGTCTCCAACAGTGAGAAAATCTAAAATGCAAAATGGACAGCCTTAGGTTCATTTCCAAGCTGCATATAACATACCCCTCACCCAAAATTAATGGCAAAGTATCAGTAGTGCCAAAACAGCACAAAATCTCATGGAAGACAGGAAACAAAGCAGACCAAATGTGATAATCTGTATTACAGAACAGATAGTACAAAAAGTATTAGGCAGAGAATAAACTGTATCTAAATATGCATATCAAACCATGTCAGAACATTGTGTCAGGGTTGGTAGACAATAACAGAGCATATGCTAACAAAAACACTGTGACAAAAGCATCTGTAAAAAAATAAAAGTTCTATCAGTTACAGATTTCAGAACATCTGTGTGCCAAATAAACACTATTGGCTTTTGGCACTTATGCATTAGAGGCCTATGGAACCAAAGCAGCTGAAAATAAGAATCTGGAGGTCACTACAGACACATCCACATTTGTTGTGGGAGTGCTGTTGGCAAAACATGAGAATGAGAAACCTGATTTATAGAGCATGGACTACTCTGCAAAGGTAAGTGAACAGAGCCTGAGATTAGATGTTTTGTAAATGCTTTATCAAAGAGTGTATATATAAATATAAAAGCAGATCTTTGATGGTAGAATTTGATGATTTCTGAAGAAATGGGATGTTTTACAATGACTCATATCACAAAAATGAATCACAATATATCAGCAGCTGTTCATGTTGGCAGAATTATGCTTGCTTTCCTTAGATGTATGTTAAATATACAGATGTAAACTGCCAAATAGGAATAATAGAGGGTTGGGTTGTTTAGTTTTATGAAGAGGCTTTTTCTTACCCTAAGAGACTAAGAACATAATGTGTGAGGATTTGATGGGCCACATGGAAGAAAAAAAACCATCTGAAGTATTTGCAGCTGAGGTCCACACAGGAAACAGCATTACAGAATACAGTCAACACTGAGACATTATTACCAACATTATTACTGTCAATTTTTCTGCAGAAGTGTTGCATTGGTCCTTTCCAGATCTTGAAGTGTCCCAGACAGATTGATACAAAAATATAAATAAAAAAGAAATGTGACAGTCTTTATACAAGCAAACTATTTTGACAATGGAAAAATATCCTGGTAGTGTGGATGTAAATGCAGCTAATCAGTACTAATATGAAAAAAAGAATTTGAAACAATGTTCCTAAAATATGAGATTTTCTGGGATTATGATCAGAATTATCTATTTTTCTCTAAAGAAAATTCAACCGTTTTGAAAAGACATAGACATGACACAGATACAGGCACTTTCCAGGATTTGAGCAATTTAGTAGGTAAAGTGCCTAGCAGTCATGGTAGTACTTAGGGCAACTGCTTGGGTCTTCATGGGTAATTCCAGTATCACTACTGAAGTATTCACCAACTGCAAAGCTTATTGTTCTATAATTCCAGTGGTCTAGTAAGAAATTTGTAGTGTAATACTTGATTGTTTATTGGACAGTATCCAGGGTCTGCCTTATGTAAGCTGAAATTAATAGTATCATTATATCAATCCATTAAGTGATTGTCCCTTATAAATACAAAGAAAGACACATACTCTAATATTAGAGCTTTCAATTTCTGTTCTAGGTTATCAGAGCTATTTATTATTTTGTTCATGTGTGTTTTGGTGGGTTTTTTTTTAAATCCTCAAGGCAGAAGTGTGTTCTGAGGAGAACTGGGAAGTGATGATACTATTTGTACTACTATAGGCATTATTTGATACTAATTGTAAGTATTTGTGTTCCTGACTCTAAGATCTACTTCTGAAAGGTAAGTGCATTACAATATTTTACTTTTATTGCTGTTATTATTCCTATTGTTTCATCTCTCAACAACTGTCTTACTGTGGTGGCTACTGTACAAACAATAAAGTCATCACCAAATTCCTTCTGCAAAGGCCAGGACTTGGCACCTACCAGCATACTGCGGTTCTTCCTGCCATACAAAATCTCAGGTAGTGCTTGGGGCACTTCAGCTCAGGCTACAGAGATCAGATGCACTCTGCTGCCTTAATCATTCATATTTTCCATGGTTTAACAGAGACTGTCTAGTCCTTTTTGTAATGTGTCTCAGGTGTTTGGCAGTAGCTGAGCAGCAGCTGCTTAGGAGGGTTCACAATATTTTCCATTGTTTTGACTGGACAGAGTTGTGAAATTGCCCTGCTGTTTCATATTCTCTCAGTGTAGGTATTATGAAAACCCAGGAGCACACTGCTGATTTAGACATTTCATTTTGGTCTGCTGGGATCCAGTTTGTGTGTGCTCATGCTGAGATTTAGAATCAGGGTTTTTTTTCAATTTATAATGATGTCTGTTTCATGATCTCTATTCTTTTAAAATAGGGATTTTCACTCTTCCTCTAATATTGGCTTAAAATCCCGAACCACTTTCCTGATCATTTACAAACTCTTCCTCCATCTGTATTCTTATCTTCAAGTGGAACTGAGACATACTCCATATAATTGATATTAAATTACATTCTGTACTTACCTCTCTCATCCCATGATTCAATGTGAATGTGGGATTAGTGTCTTTAGAAGACATGAGAGCTTGCCCTTTCAAAACAATTATTTGATAAGGCATATCAAAGCCTGCTTAATTTTTACACAATGCTCAAAACAAGTACCAGGGTCTGGGTGTCTGAGCAGAAGGACTGGAACCTTATCAGATATGCAGTGCCTAGATTTTTGTATATTTACTTCTATATTTACAGCTAGCTAAACACACCATGATGGTGTTTTCACTTGATCAAGTTGCATTTTGCTTTGAAATTGAGGAGAGTACAGAGCAGGGAAGAGAGGGAAAGAGAAATAAAATAAAGGGAAAGCAGTGAATTAGAGTAGATGAAAGGATGCAGGAAGATATCAAAGCTGGATGAAAATCAGTCAGGATCTTTCTTTCCATTAGCAACATTAGACCTGGAAGGAAAATTAAAAGACAGGAACTGGAAGCTGATTTGTTATTTTCTTGTAAAAAGATTATTATAAAAAACATGAGTAAAGGAATTGTATTCATATGGTTGCCAAGAAGCTTGCTCTTAATGGATGCACACCTGATGTATGCACATGATACTTCAGGAACTCATTTTCTCTGAAATATACTATCTGGTTTACTTTTATTTTACAATTTAAAACCAAATTTGGAGCCAACATATAAAATAATTGTTTTCAAAGTGTGCACAGGACCTTGCATTTCTAGTAAAGCCAGATCAATTTATCCAGGCAGCAACTACCTGCTTCTTCCATTTACCTGCCAGGTTTCCCTCTCTACATTCTATTCAAAAACTATGTAACAATTAAAATATAGATTTATAAACACATTTACAAACACAACTATTAAATTATTTCTTTTTATACTCAACAGAAAAACTTTGATATATAATGGGTATTGAAAATGTTTCTTCCTGCCACGACTCAAATATGAAAGGAAAATAATTGTAAAGACTGATATCACCAGAAAGAGTTAGATGCATTTGAAAGCAGATACATAACTTGGTAAGAAAAGTGTGACCTGACACAAGTCCATGTTTTTCTCAGAAGACTG